>NC_072467.1:19990738-20130738 GCF_027596085.1 Anoplopoma fimbria
TAAGACATCCTGCTTCTAAAGCATTTTAAATGATGAGCCTATTTTCTGGCGTGTGCATATCGCTCCGACAAATTCGGACAATTCCGCGTGGTCATATCAAATCCACAAAGAGCCTACATGTCCGTCCCCTGATGACGGAATTCAAGGACCCTAACGGTTGCATAAAGTATAATTTCGGCTTGCGTTAAGGCTTTAAACTCTTGTTTTTGCACTGAACACCTGACAGCACTACTATGTCAATTATGTTGGACTGTGTTTGATTTTGTGTGGGTACCATATGTGTTTGTGTGGTCTTGGGAGGCTCAGGTTGTGCTGAGGAGACAGGTGGTGTGAGAGCCGAACACACAGCGTGGGTGAGGATGAAGAGGAGGATAAGAAGGCGGGAAGAAGAGGAATCTCATTCCCCTCCTGCTGCCACAAACATGCACTTCAAAGATGACACCAGGCCCTCTCAGCTGTTGTTGTGGTTCGCTAATGAAACTAATGAAAACTGATGACATGCACATCAGTGATGACAGTCGGGCACGCGAGTTCTGCTTTTACCGTGGTAACGAGTTTATGCCTTAGCATGGCGTTAAATGAAACTGACGTCCGTTCATCCGGCCATGGCTGGAGTGCAATGCGTCAGCGGGGCGGGTTGTTTGTGCTCACGGCTGCAGTGTTGCCAGCAGTAATGAACAGCCTGGATGACGCGCCCCGTGCAGCATCGATCGCACACTCACACAGACGGCGGATGGAAATTGGTCCTGGTGGGGAAGCGAAGGAGGCGCACACATGCCTGCGCCTTCTGTGGACACATATGGATGCAGGGATGAGCACACATGTACATACTGAGAGAGTGTGTGTGTGTGTGTGTGTGTGTGTGTGTGTGTGTGTGTGTGTGTGTGTGTGTGTGTGTGTGTGTGTGTGTGTGTGTGTGTGTGTGTGTGTGTGTGTGTGGGTTAGTGTGTGTTTATTGACCGCCGCGGATGCTCACTGGACCGAGGATGATCTTCTTATTGGTGACAGAATGGAGCAATATAGAAGAGGAGAGCTGCTCTGTGGGCCTCTCTCCCTCTTTGCGGCAGAAAAACTCTGGATCTCTTCCATCTCCCCTCACGTCCTCAGCTGGTGCTCTCTGCAGTTGGAGGAAAGCCCCTCACACACACACACACAGTATCAAAACCAGGCTGTAGTTCTTCCTCTTTTGCTTCATTACCACATGAATGGTTGCCATATTGCCATATACTGTATGGCTATTGTTGGCAAGTCACTCAAAGTCATTGGTTCGAACATGGTGCGCTATCAATAGCCAAGGGAGGAGGGGTTCCTGTTTCCGTTGGCCCCAAAGCAGTATTCTGGTCTATCTTTAAAGCTAAATTTGGTTTATAACAACAAAGGCTTTATTCTTGTTTTGGCTGAGTTATGAAAACATTGTTCTCATCAACTTAATTGAGGAAATCTGGGAAACCAACAACATCGGGGGAACAGACAGGTTGCAAACAAGCCAACAATATAAATCTCTTCATAGTTAAAACTCAAAATGTGCACACTGGAAATATCAGTGATAGTTCTTCATTCCACAGAGAAGCTGTGCAACACGGCAAACAACAGGGCAACAGACAATACAAACAAACCTAAAGAGGCCTCCAGTTACAGTACAGTCAAACAAAAACAATGTAGAAAATAAGTGTATTTGCTTTTTAGTTCTTCTGAGATACAAAGCTTATGATGTCCATAAAGTGGGGAGGAAAACTACGGGTTATTGCTCACTCTGGTCATTAGTTTCCATTGGCTATGATACCATTGTACTCACCAAAGTAATTACTGAGATCAGAGAACACAGCAACATGGCTATAAAATGATACATGGAGGAAACAAACACAAATGTTCCGACAATGGTTCAACAATTGTGAACAAATCCTCCCGTACCGGTAATTTAAGTGAAAGAGATAACAGAATGTTCTACCCGTTCTTACTCCAAAGAGAGTTTGGAGTAAGAACGGGATGAACATTGGGAGTAATCCAGGATTTAAGATTGTTTTCTCAGAAGCCAAAGTTTGGGTTATTACTTCACCATATGCCTTTGTTCTCTTTGGCTTACCTAAGGGTCTGTTTGAAAATCTCTGACTGTCTGATCTCGCTTGTGTCTTGCCTTGTTGGACTTCCTCTTTGCATTGTTGCTGCATTCCCAGATCTCAGCAATTAACTTGAACATTACAATGTATTATTGATTATAGGAATGATCGTCAAAAATGTAAAATTGGACCCAAATTACAATCCACCTCAATTATCCCTCTAAGCTAGGGTCGGTACGCTTGATTTAAAAAAAAAATATCAACAGACAAACCCGGCCGTCTGTTGCCAATCTTTTCTTGCACTAGCTGCAAAAGTTACTAAATCCATCAAGAAAGTCGCCAAGGCGGCAACCCTAACCATTAACCATCCATTAAGGCCTCCCTCCTAAGCCACTCCCCCAAAATGATCATTATGAACGTAGACAACAAACATGGCTATTGTTAGGACTCAAAACTGTTAAAGTAGCACCTTCTAGAAAACTCAGATGAAGAGCAATTAATGCAAGAGCAGAATAAACAAAGACGGAAGGTAAACAAGCAGGAAGCCTTCCAATTGTTTCATTTGGGCGAAATGAAATGATTGATCGCACTTATAGGAGTACTTTGACAGCCACAGATACCAGATTGTTCTCAATAGTTCGGCAGAGCATTTGATTAATTGATTGCTTTCGGGATGTAATGAGAATTTCTACAAAAACATCTTCATTTCTTTTTAAGAAGATTACCAACTCAACCTTTAATAATGTACAGAAACAGAATTAATGCTGTAAATGGTGAAGGAAAAGAAAAAAAAGAGTCCAGTGCTCCTCTGGCTCCTCTGAACTTGGACTATTGTGTGTTTTTAAATTCTGTCCGTGCGGGTCTTTCAGTTAAAAAAGAAATACGATTCAAGGTCCTTAACCTCAGGGACGGTCTGCTGCCTGTGTGCGGTAAATCTCTCCCTTTCTACACTTTCTTTGTTTTTTTTTACTGCGCTCTCTCTGCCTCTCTCTCTCCCTCTGTCCTTTTCTTTTTCTCTCCATCATCCTCTCTGTTGTCTCTGAGCATGTTAACACTCCAGCCCTGTCAGTGAGCCTCATGGCTCCATGGTAACCAGTAGCACCATTCTTCACCAGTGTGTCTTTGTGTGTGTGTGTGTGTGTGTGTGTGTGTGTGTGTGTGTGTGTGTGTGTGTGTGTGTGTGTGTGTGTGTGTGTGTGTGTGTGTGTGTGTGTGTGTGTGTGTGTGTGTGTGTGTGTGTGTGTGTGTTGATGGGCGGGATCAGGGTCTTGTTTAGTTTCAAAAAGCTGAGGAGAGGTCGCGGCCGTCCCGATGGGCCTCTTGCTGTAATTCATGTAAATTCCCTTAAGACCCCCGTCCGCTTTGTTTTCCTCATAGTCAGATCAGATGCCCGTGTCATCAATGCAGCTTGATGCCACTATAGAAAAATAGATCCTTAATGGTGAAAAATGCCTTCACCTAGCTCCTTGTAACAGTTAACCAGATACCCTGAAGTTATCATGATAGTCTTGCGATGTGATACCTCTGAGTCCTGAGCGTTATTGTGCTGTAATGAGTTCAGCCAGCGTTAACAAGGAGAAAATTGATACAGACATGGACGAGGACAAAATGAAGATATTAGAGAAGTGCTGTTCTGCTTTATCACAGTTATTGTCAAGGTTTATTACTTGATAGAGGATCACATTTAAACAATTGCTGATTCGATGTGACCTGAAAAACGTGTTTGGAGTAGTCAAACAAACAAGCGTTGAAAATTACTTGTAAGAATAGAAATGCATTAGGAGGAAACTTAAAAAGGGCTAAATCATCTACACTTGTCCGAAGCATTTCCCCCACCCTGCCTCTTTAGCCTTCTGAACCCAGCCCTCATTCTCTCCTCGAGCCAATCATATTTCACCCCCATTCACATTTCTGAATAGGACATTCGAAAAGGAGTCCTCGCCACGAACACCCACTGATAGACAAATGCAAACACACTCACTCTCACACACACACACACACACACACGCACACGCACACACATGCAGATAGCATGCAACTTTAGTTAGGAGGGCTCGGTCTAGACCGCAGCGTGAACTTTGTACTGCTAAAAGTTGCCATTGAAATATGCAGTTGCCATTGAAATATTGTTATTCTATTGGTGTCGTGACAAAGAGCAGGGAGGGCGGCGGTCCTATCTCAGTGTGAGTCTGAAGGAGCAATGGGCCGGCGGGGTTCGCCCACTGTCTCCGCTCAACAGAGTCAGTGTGCAGAAATAATGCCCATTAGACTTGGTCAATCACGCCCCTCGCTCAATGAAATATGGCCCTTTCTCCCATTTCATACCATAATGCATACACCTCACCGCTATCCATCATCTCTCCCAAAGTTGTCTGCCACTATGAAGGCTTTTTATTTATGATACATTTTTGAAATGAATGGCTTCTCAGGCGGTGACGTTAGATGCTGCGATAGCTTAACGTGATGAGTTATGTGCACAAAGAAAACGACTGAAGCCGTTCATTAGTGAATTAAGGTTGAATTCCAGCGCAGAGGTTTCTGGTCCCTCGACCACCAATGAAGCTCTGGCGCTCTGTGGGCTGATGGTTTCATCAAGGTAAGTGGGAGGAAATTATATACTCGCAGTAGCATGCAACAATAACCGTGTTGTGAATCCATTGAGCGTGACCAACCGGCACAGACAGAATTCATATGGGCTTTTTAGGATTATTAAGTGGCTGCTCCCAAACCTGCAAGGAACAAGACACAAGTGGAAACAATTGAGCAATGGTTGAAGAAGTACTCAGATCTTTTAATTGAAGGTGGGGTTTTCTTGTGAAAGTTATGTTTTCAATTTTACGCAACATAACACAATGCGTGTATCCTTGAGCTCAAACAAACGTGTTAAATGTATTTGCTTCCTCACTAAACATTAGCCAACTCCAGCACAATCCATGTTTACCTGCTTGCAGTCTCCTTCTTCTTCTTCCCTGCCTTAACTGGCGCATTTACACACAATTCGGCGTGTTACCGCCACCACCAGATCAGTGTGAAAACCTTGGTGGAAATGTGTATTGTTTCACAAAGCATGCATACACAAGATTAAAAAAAGAGGACCCACTCCATAGGGCTACCAGAGGTCTTAAACTTCACAGAAACCTTTTAGTAAAAGCTAATTTCTCAATTGCAAGTAAAAGTCCTGCATTCAAAATCCCACTTACAAAAAGTTAGGGCGGGGCAACATATTGATGTTATCGATATCGTGATATGAGACTAGATTTTGTCTTAGATTTTAGATATCATTATATTGAAATACGTCGTAAGTGTTGTCTTTTCCTGGTTTTAAATGCTGCATTATATTTATATATATATATATATATATATATATATATATATATATATATATATATATATATATATATATATATATATATATATATATATATATATATATATATATATATATATATATATATATATATATATATATATATATATATATATATATATATATATATATATATTATATACACTTAGGCCTAGTCCAGTGGTTCCCTACCTAGGGGTTGGGCCCCTCCAAAGGGTCACAAGACAAATGTGAAGGGTCGTGAGACGATTCATAGAAAAGGTTGAAAACCACTTGTTTAACAATTTATTGTATTTTATAAGCTCATCATATGTTTTTCTATGTAAAATATTAATCTGAAAAGGAACTAGTAAGTCAAATAAATGTAGTGGAAATTATAAAGTTATTTCACCATGAAAAGTGTAAGAATAATACTTAAGTATGTAGAGGAGGACTTGTACTTAGTTACTTTCCACCACTGCAACTCGGAGAAAAAAGTGTTAAAAATGTTTTTTAGATACTTGCTTCTAAATCATTGTTCTGTTTGATGGACAATGAGCTTTGAGGCAGATAAAGTTACATTTTCTGTGCTTTTGTAATGAGAGGAGCATTATTTAGGGCCGGGCCCAGAGAATAGTGACTCTTTCAAAGGGATAGCTCCCACCATTGTTGCCCTCTGCAACCATAGCTAACGGACGTCAAAAGACCTTTTTCACATCTATTCTTTTAAAACGGGGTAGCTATAATGACGGCGAGGAGTCGGCAATAAATAAGCTTCCCCTCACCGAGTCAACTAGATTAGATTGCATGGGGACATCTGTTGAGTGTAGGTGAGCACTTTCTCTGGTTTTTCACTGTATGGGAAAGGAAGTCCTCAGGATGTGCCTCGAGGCTTTTTTCTCTTTTATTCATGTGGCTTTGCTGGTTTTTCTCCTCCTCCACCCTCCATTGAACATCCAGAAAGCTGCATTGACTCGAGCACAATCATTGCAGCTGACAGTCATTCTAGTTTACACCGGCTGCCATTTGATTTTTAACATGCAATTACAGTGTCAATGTTGCTTTTATGCTCTGCCAAATTCATATCGCAGCAGGATGTTCTGCTCTGTCATCTCCTCATGCTGCTGACAGTCGTGTCTGATACCAAACAAATAACTTGTTGAATATTTAATGCGTCTGTACAAATGTGTTTTTATAAGAAAAAAAACAAAAAAAAACCCACCCGGTAACTTTGTGGGTTTTTGGTAGCTGTTCATGTGATACCAGGAAATGTTTAACCTCTATTGTGGAGAGACAAAAGGTTGTTTTAATCCCCCTGTGAGAGGGGAGGGAGGGTCAGGGGAGGGACGTGGGAGGAGGGGGAGGAGGGTTTGTGGGTGTGTTGGAGGGGGTGGTGGGGGTGATTTTGTGAGGGAATCAGCTCGTCTCTCTTTACTGTCACTCAGTTCCAGCAGACACATCGAGGAATACACAGCCACCGGGATTATGACAAGTGAACTTTACTCTCACACAGCGGATTCACACACTGAGGGGACTCGGTCTTACTGACTCCTACAGAGATAGAGGTGACGTATTCTCTCTTTTGTACATCGGCGTTTTATGACATATAAGTCACCTGTTGTGTGGAGAGTGCAGCTTGTGATGCTCTTGACGGTCTGCAGGTGATAGTCCAAGTCAAATGGATTTATTGTTTTAGGTTTTGAAGGTGTTTTGCTAGTCTTGAACTTATGATTCTTCTGATTCATTTAAGCAGTCTCATCGTCAACAATTTTAATGATCAAGTTATTGTTTATTTACTAAGGTAAAATACTAAATATTTAATGGTGTAAGCCTCTCAAATGTGAGGATGTTCTGCTCTTCTTTCTTTAAACATCATTATAAATTAAACATTTTGTTTTATTTCCCACTTTTGCTCATATAAAACAAGATATTTGATGATGTTGGCTTTTGGTTTAGAACTTGACATTTTTTCACTGTTGATCAATGACTTAACAATATATCGGTTAGTGTTGAAACAATTAGTTGATTGACAGCAAATTTTGTCAGCAACTCATTTTATAACTGATTAATCAGTAGTGATTTTAGTTGTTTTTTTTAAGCAAAAAAACACATTTGAACATTCAATAAACTATTTAAGCTTTTACATTTTGAAGATTTGCAGCTCTTCTTTTTCTCATGTGATAATACATTGAATATTTTTTGGTTATAGACGGTTGGACATTTTTCACCATTTTCTCCTATACACCAAACAATGAATCAAGGATTGCACAAGTATTGCAATCAGTTGCAGCACTAGATGATTCCCAAAATGTCTAATACAACAGCAAATCCAGTTTGTTTGTTTCTGCTAACTGAAGCCTGTGTCGTATTGACAGATGAGGATGTGAGGATATTTCTGACAGTGTGGTACATTTTCCTCAGCACACTTTTGCAGTCAAACAATCTCATGACAATCAGCTGAGTTAATAACATTTTCATAAACTGTTTGTATTTTCCAGCACTCACATAACAACACATCATCTCCATGGTGCTGTTTACTCTGCTGAATCTCATCTCGTCTTCAATGTAGTGGCATAAAAGCAGATCTCTGCTTCTGTGAGCCGTGTCCCGTGATGTAAATTCATCATAGGGGAAGAGGGACTGTGTTCCGGCTGTAATTATTTCTCCTCTCTTTGGCGGTAATGATGCTTCATCGGGAGAGCGGTATCTTCTGCAGCCATACCCTGCCTCTCATTAAGCGAGAGTCTAAAATTAAACCCACAGGCCGCTACGCTGGTGCTGCTGAGCCCCCTTCCCTTCACTGAGGACACGCACACACACATCTAAAACAACACAGCCTGCAGGAGACAACCAAGAGACTCTCATTAGAGAAATTTGTGACACCTCACTACCATTGTCTCAAGCGGAGGACATCTCACTTTACTGGACAATCGCATTTTTCGTGATGTGACTAATGGAAACATAAACTCTCTTCAGAGGCAAGTTAAAAAACGTTGTTTCCCAATTCTGTAAGGCAGCATTACCGTTAAGTGACTGCTGTGTTGAATGAAATTAAGAGCAAGAATCAATTATGTGTTAGCATATCCACATTACTGAATGAATAATTATTTCATATTTCAGCATTTAAATTCAGTATTTCGTAAAATATTCTCTATATTTTTTAGCTAAGTTGCAGCCTTTTTTGTCCTCTAGGGGGAAGAACAACCAGCTGTAACCACGACACTGATGTACTATCACTTTTTAAAGTTGACATGGCGTGTTAACAAATAGTTGCCTATTTAAGCCAGCTATGGAGCAACATTATCATACATTTGGAGTCGTGTTTCTGGTCGATAATGAATGTTGGTCCCATATTTACTCTCTATTTCGATATTTACAAACTCTTAAGGGGGAATATCTCTTAAGTCATTAAATGTTAGGTTCACCAGCTAGTATCACTCTGTCTGTGTGACTGTTTCTGTAGGTGTGCGGGTAATGTGCAGTGGATTTATCTGACCTTTTTTGTTACTGAAAACAGCAGCTAGAAATGTGGCTGATGTGAGCAGTGAGAGTGAACCAAAACAGTAAAGTGGGCTATAAAACCAAAAGTGTCGAGTGAAAGGTACTAAAAACCCTCAGTACAGCTCAGAGGATCTGCTGAGTCAGGCAATAATTCTCTGTGGGTTCATCACCATGAGCGAGCCCTTTCAGGTTACACAGTCATTTGATCCGGTGTTGATATAAAAAAAAAAGTAGATTGTAGTTTCAGGACACACATTTCCTCTGTTTATTTTCTGTTACATCTTTTCGTCTCTCCTTGTAAAACGCTGTTATCTTTATTCCTCAAAGATTCAACCATCCGTTTTGTTTGTCAGCACTTGTGACACGAGACGCTCCCCGAGGTTTTGAGGCCACCGCATGTCTCTTGCTGTGTGGTGGTTTTGTAGTCCGGCTCAACTGTCGGCATCCGATCTCAGGCTATTTTCAGTCTCGTTTCTGTCTTCTTATCACCATGGCAGCCTCGCTGGACTGAGCTCAGCCTCGCCTCTGTGGTGTCTGAGCGCTGAGGTGGCGTGGCGGGACGGCTGGCTCGATGACATAGGGGGGAGGTCGCTTTTGATGGGATCAGGCCTTCAGCTCATTCAAACAGGATGTGGAAAAGGTCGTTTTGTTGTTCTGTTTTATTCATAGTTCTCCGCTTTAATCAGATGTTTCACTGCCATCTATGCACAGCGAGGCAGAAATGATCCCTTACAAGAGCTGAACAAGATGAACTGTAGTTCTGTGCACAGGTATGGTGTCAGCACAGGTGTCAGCAATAATGTGATGCTGTGAGTGAATAGCATGTATGTCAGTGGTTTATAAATCTGGGTCAGGAGTCTTTCAAATTCAGGGCTGTGGGAAGTCCAGATGTTCTGTTTTGATATTCTGTTAGAAGTAATATGTTATTGACTACGGTGCAAAGGCTTTCTGAATCCCTGTGTTGTAGAAACGCTTGAAGTGAATTATGTACGTTTTAGGAGAATAGCATGAAAGAAATGCATCAAAAATGTTTTAAGACCCGTATACGGTGTGCAGATGCTGCAGAATGGAATCCTGGGTGGCGAGACAACACAATGATCTTGTGAGAAAACAACTGGAAGAAACCACAGCTGTTATTTGTGTGAAACAGAATTAATGTAAACCTATAGTTCGCAACAGTATCTGTGTAGCGGTGCAGAAAGCAGTGTTCGTATTTAACCGTGTGGAAACGGTATCTCTCAATGGGGCTTCCATACTCTTACGTGGAGCGGCAGAATGAAGTCGATAAGCCTTTGCTAGAAGTAAATTGGATTGGCTTCTTCAATCATTTTGCCCATCGATTCCGATATGTGTGTCTGTGCTCACTGTGACAGTGTATAAGGAGAGGAGAGGATCAGGCATGAAATAACGGAGGGAAGGACATAATAGGAAGGTAGGGAAGAGAGTAGATATAATGTAAGGAGATTATTAGAGAAGAGGAAGGGAACAGAACAGGATGGGTTAAGACAGGACATGGGAGCCTTTTCTGGCCCGTGACCTTGTGTTAAGAGATAATCGGAAAAGGAAAAAGACATAATAGAACAGAACAGGTTACTTAAGTCTTTTCTGACCTTCCCAAATTCAGATCAGAGCAAGGAGTTGCCATGTGAAACCTACTTTAGTACTTTCTACCACTGAAAATATGTCAAGATTAAAATCATCATTTAACATCTCTTTCTGCATGGGGGTCTTGATCTAAAGGCTGAAAAACTTAATTTAAGGAGATGAGAGTATTTGGTTCTCACATCTTCATAGTATGCAGCCCTTGATGGGATCAAGGAGATGAGTCAAGACAAGAGGAGAGACAAAGGGAGGAGATGTGTCCTCTTCCAGCTCTCAGCAACAAGCTTTTGTGTCTATCAGTTTGGATTACACACAGAAAAATCCATGTTCACACTTTGGTTTGCACAGCTTGGATGTTTGGTTTCTTTTTACCATCAAAACTAGTCACAGTTGGAAATGATTTAAGCGCATTTCAAAAGACGCACACTCAAGGATGATTAAGCTTAAAAAAAAAAAAAAAAAAAAAAAAAAAGTCCCTCCTTTCACAAAGCTAAGCGTTTGATGAGGAGGAGAGATTTTAAGAGGGAACATCCTGGTGTGTAATCTGTGACAGAGCAGGAGACTTCCAATATGACAAGGATTTTAGCAGATTGTAATAAAACCACATGCAGGAGAAGGCCCATTGTGAAGTCAAATTGATGTACTGGTTGTAGGAAAAATATGCATACTGTTGCCGTGCCAAACTTTCTCCCCAGAAACCTTATTAAGATAGATTGTATTTTTCTTTTCTGGTTTCTTTAAAGCCCCAGGTTGTTTCCATAAAGGGAGAGCAGACAAAATCTGAATTATGAGCACTCACATTTTTCATTCTCCCATTTTTGTATAACCAGATTGAAGAAATACCACAGAAGAAGAAGCAGCAGCAGACAACTAGCCAGGGAGGAGGAGGAGGAGAGAGGGGATTTGAGTTTCTGTGGTAAGTTGGAAACATTTCCATTAGGCTTTGAATACATTTTTCTCTCAAGACATATATATCCTCACCAACATCATCGTTTTCCAAAACAGTATGAATTTCCTGCCTCTCAGAATCAAACGTCCTTGTTCTTCTCAGAAGGCATTTCCCCTCCCGTAGGATTTGAACACACACAAATGTCAGTCTGTTTGCCATGCCTGGCAAGTGTCCCCGATCCAAATATCTTCATCTGTGCTACTGCCAGAGTGTGAATGTATTAATATTAACACTCTCAGTGGCCCTCCTCAGTCCCTGAACGACTTCCACCGCTACGTCTCTTTCCTCTTTAGGTCTCGGTTGTGATGCCTGCTCTTTAGCTCGAGCTCTACGGCAAAGGTCATCGCTTGCTGGACTGGCATTCGTCCACTGGCAAAGTGTCTTTTTGTGTCAGCCTCCATTTTGGCAACGAGGTTTGGCAGGGAATTAAAAAAAAAAAACACAACAGCTTTCAAGTGTCTAACTGCCTGTTTGATGCATATGGTTGTCAAGGTAACACACTCTCTCATCCTCACCCACTGCTGTGACAGTGGGCGTCAATACGTAGAAAATCACAAAATAGCACTGAGAGCCTTTATTATAGGCCTAGTGCCTCCCTCTTATTGACACCTAATGTGTCGTAATGTGCCACTCAGAAGTGGTAAAGTTCCCTAATGGCAGTCGCACAATTAAGAGCTAAAGTAGGTCCCTTAAGCAGAATATCTCAGCGTGCATTAGAGCCCAGAGAATTGACCCCGAGCTCACACAGGTTTTTAAAAAAAAATGACCCTTAGTAACCTTTGGCTCATCCCACTCGTTCGGCAGAACTGAAAGTGTATCTGTGATTCAGCGGGGAGTTGATCTAATGCTCTGTGAGTGGAAGTGACACGGTGTGATGTGTGTCCAACGCCCAGTGGAGTGTGAAGGAAGGAATCCCACCTCAGCCATCGCAGCACGCCGAGCCGGGATGGGGGGGGGGCTGCATTCACAGCCCAATGGAGAGTTAAGGGACTCTGACGGCTCGGAGCTCATCTACCTCAGCTGTTGGTGCTGCTACGCTTGCTTTTTGTTTTTTTGCTGATGGGTTATGGGCTCCCTCTCTCTCAATTTATCCATTCATGTGCCTGTTTTAATCTTTCGCTATGCCTCTGCCTATCCGTCAGCCTGTTTGTCTCTGAATCGCCCATTCCCATTCCGTTCCTCTCTCTCGTCATCCCGCTGTGGAAGTCAGTTGTTGTTGTGAATGTGTGCTGCAGGCCAGAGAGGCTGAGTCCACATTTTTTTTCAATGGCCGAGTCATAGAGGGCCCACACTTAGGAGCTGCAGACCGAATTTGCGGTTTGAAAACACAGTGAGGCGTGAAGCGTCCATTGTCAGCAGCAGCATTCAGGACCCTGGCCCTTCAATGGAAGGCCGCAGAGGTTTCTGTTTACCTCCATAGTGCTGTCTTTCACTGGTTTCTCTCACGTGGCCCGTCAGGGAGTTTGGTATTATTGTTTGTGTGTTTTAATGCCAAGTGGGGGAAGGTGGGAAAAAGATTGGGGATCAGCCAGAGCTTTGCCTATAGAAATACCTATGATATTGTTAACTCTACATGAGCATGACTTTTGACTGATTACATAACCTAGTCTTTGCATATACAGTGCAGTCAGAAATCATTTGTGAATTGATGCATTTTCCATTTGACTCTGCTCCAGCACATTGGATTTGAAATGAAAACGTGAGTGTGTGGGTGAGTGTAAGTGCTGACTCCAGCTTTTGACATATTGGATGAAGAGAAGGATGCTTAGCCCTTTTAAAAACATCAATTCTAGTGCTGCAGGACCACAATCTTCAACACACAGAAATGGCAACTGAGTAGTTTTATGGCTCCACTCTTGATTGTCCATCTGACCTCAGGCCAGCTCATCTTGTGGTTCACTTGCTCAAGACCAGACTTGTGGCAAAAAGCCCCTGAAACAAACATGAAGTGCAGATGGCTGCAGTACAGGCCTGGCAGAGCAACAGCAGGGGAAGATGCCAATCCTCTGATGCCCATGGATTGTAGAATCCAGTAATTTTCTGCAAAGGATTTGCAACCAAATAATTAATATGATGAGATACTATATATAAAATAAATCTAGTATATTGCTTATAGTTTAAGGTTACCATGAACTACAAAAACCTTTGCTACATCTCATTTTCCTTCTCCTCCCCAAAGCAAAAACAAAAACACACACATTTTATTTAAATTAAAGAAATCCTGCTATTTATTTATTTGTTTTAGTTTTAGTTTTCTAGTTTTTTCTCATCATTTGTATCAGTAATGATAACTTTATGTTCTCTCAAATAAGTGTGACTAACAAAGGGGTCTGTTCAAACTTGTATGATTACATACTAGAGACCAGAATTCCCCCTTTAACTTTTTACCCAATATAAACGCTTAGAATTGGCACTTTAACCTCAGAGCTATTGTTTAATTTCAAATGCAATGTACCGGAGTACAGAGAGAAAATCTTAATACTCTCCCTTCAGAAGACACTACTTGTACCACATAGTTAGTCTTCAGTGACTGAGTTGCAAACTTAAAACACTAAAAACTGGACTTTAGGCCACTGACTCTCTCACAATAACCTCCTTTCCATAAACGCCAGCGTACACGTGAACATTGTCGTCATGAAGCAGCATCGTTTTCGCACGAGGTTAGAAAGCATTGATATAACGTAGCAGCAGTTCCGAGATCAGACAAGCTGCAGATGAGTAAAGGGATTCAAACACGCACAGAGGGGCCCCTGCACAGCTCCCAGCTCACGCAGTTTCAGATGAACGCGTCGAGATATTTCTTAGGTACCACTCTCACAAGCCTTACAATTCTCTGACGGTTCTTTATGTCAACACTCCTGCTAATGTGTGAGAAATGGGCTGTGTGGATGTGATTGAGTGGATGTCTGTGTGGGTATTTCAGTGTCTTGGCAGCCGCATGAGAAGCAGAGATGGGGAGGAGGCGCAAGGAGACACAGCTTAAGTGTCAGAAGGAAGGACATGAATAAACAGATAGATGAATAGATGGATACAAAGACAGTGAGGGAGAGAAAAAAGAAGCTGGGTGATGTGAAAGAGGTTGGTGAGGCCCCTCCTCAGGGGCTTCTGCATCTTTCAAGATGGTGGAGAAAGCCGACTTCACGCACAACTGACTCACAAACTGTTCAGCCGACGGCCTGGAGAGTCTAAGGAGACACCGTTCTATATCAGGCTCTGCATCTCCATCTTTATTTTTTCTTTTCCCAACTCCTTTCACCTTCTTCCACCTGCACAACCTTCCTCCAGGCCCTGTTCTACCTTCACTGCCCTCTTTGGGCAATTATCTGGTCCAGTCCGTTCTTGCACTGCTGAATGCATCTATACAAACTCCTCTGCATTCTACGGCTGTGCCTGAATACCAACTATTTTTCACAACGAGTCACTACTTTTTGCCGTGGCATCACCATTTATTGTCTACACAGCTGGTGCGTTTATAATTAGTGTTTACTATGGTACAAAATTGTTTATAAAAGCAAAGTTCTTCACAGATCTAGCCTCCAAAAAATAAGAAAGAAAAATGAGTATTTCAAGTCGACTGAGGGGTCACCAACAACGATCCACCTCATTAACTTTCAGCAGGCTGTATTCATTTGTCTGTTTTACCTTGTTACAAGTTAATTAATCTATTGTTAAGTATTAATCCTGAAGCCAGCAGCCGGTTAGCTTAGCTTAGCATAAGGACATAAGCAGCTAGCCTGGGTCTGTCCAAAGTTGTGTTTTATCAGTGAGTTATATGCTGGAACTATTTTTCGGACGGAGCCAGGATAGCCGTTTCCCCCGGCTTCCACTCATTATGCTAAGCTAAGCTAATCATCTCCTGGCTCTAGCTCCATATTTAGCGTACAGACATGAGAGTGGTATCAGTCTTCTCATCAAACTCTTGGCAGAAAATAGCCAATAAGCGTGCTTTCACATTTTATGAACTATTCCTTTAACAGAGTGATCAAAGAAACTGGATTTCTCACTTGAGCTAAAGGAAAAAAGATGTTCAGACAGAATACCTGACTGACCAGAGAGGAGTGCTTTCTTTTGAAGTGAGAAAGTAGAGCAACTAGTCCACTCTCTTTTAGTGTTTTTGTTCTGTATATTGACAGAGCGACAAAAGTAGAGGAAATACAGGCCAGGTTATATTTGCCCTACATATGGTTCCAAACCTAACCATCTTAAAGCATGCAATCTTTTTTGGAGCATACTTAAATTGCCCATACCAGATTTGCTATCTCAAAGTACAGGGTTTTAAAGAAATTCTGCATGATTTAAAGATCTTTTTGTTTCATCTCTTTTTTACTTGATATGCCTCTGAGTCCTTCTTCACACAGTGGACAAATTCCGAGTAACGACGTGGCTTCAGGACAGAGAAGATTGTCCTCACACCATCATAAGCTGGTGGGATCTATTGGTTGGAGGGGCCTCTAAGAAACCAAATGATTTATGTGGCTGTTAGGCGCGGGTCCTGGTCCAAGGCCAAGTCTATCTGCTCATCAATATAAACAGCCTGCTCTCTGGGTGTTGGGGTGGAATACAAATGGATGAATTTAGATGTAACCCCTCGCTCACCTGCATCTCAGCCAATTCTAATGAGAAATCTCTCTCTTCACCTGCTCAGAGAGAGAGTAAAGGAATTAGATGAATATGTGAAATAACAAGCTATATACTGTAGTCTATTGTCTCTGGACTTTTACTGCTTAGTCAATTACATCAAAGCTCGATTCTACCAATATTAAATTTTTTCTCTCAATAGATTTTAGTAAGGCTGAATGATTTTGAAAAAAATATTTAGTTGCAATTATTTTGACTGACAGTATTGTGATAAGATTTGCAATCTTAGATGAAATGATCGTTTTTAAATTCATACGTCATTACATTCTACAATTTTCATACATCATTATTCTTATCTTCATTGAAAGACATGATGAGAATTTATTTTTGCGCTTTCCACTATTGATGCTTGTCTGTTTCGGATTCGTGGTCTTTTTTTTTTATCAGATTCCTGATCCAACCATACATTTAAAAATGATCAGTATTTTCCAGTACATTTCTGGTATGGCTGCCTTTTGTTAGAATTTAACACTGAATACGTTGTTTCGCTTCTTTGGTTAAATATATATTTTTTAAAAATCCATATACCGTACATATCAGTACTAGTATTGATCATTTTAAACGATACTCAGCCCTGCCTTTAAATGCTATATTTAGGTGACCATAAAAATGCATCTATTCATTCGTCATGCGTAGACAGTGGAGGGTGAGGTGGTTCCAGCAGAGCTACTGTACCGTTTTTCGGTTATGGCAGTAATTCATTCCTCTGTCATGTTTGACCCTGAGGGCAGGAACGCACTGGAACACCCCTGGTCTCCGTCCCTGGAGGCAGGTCACACACACACCTTGTCTAGCGGTGCTGCTCAACCTCCCTCTGCTCACCCTTTTTTATATATACACACCCAGCGATAGGCAGTCAGAATAAAAACCTCCTCTAAAGCCTCACCCAGCCATTATCCAACACTCAGCAGGTACTTCTCCCGCATTAGCGACCAGTCTCATCCCGTCAAACACAGACACAGGACAGAGGCTGTTAGCGGAAGCCGGGCGGACTGTTAGTGTTAAACGGGAGAAATGTTTCCTCCGGAATCACCATTTGACAAATGAGTGCTGATGGAGCACTTCTTGGCGAGGCCATTATTTCTGATGGGGCCAGACGATCTGTAAGGATGGAGCACTGTTTGTCTGAGCTGCGACACCCTCTGGGCCAAACACCAAACCCACTCGAAACACACTCAAACTCTACACATGATGGATGTAAAAGAGAAAATCTCTAAGCTATAACATTTATAAACGCTTTTTTCCCCCCAGTTTGAGTCTCTGGTGAGTTTTCACATCACGTCTTTGCATTACTTGAAAAAAGGACTTTGCAGCACATAAAGGGACTTCCTTTATGAGAAAGCTAAGTCCTTCATTAGTATCGTTATCACTCATTAGCCAACATTTCAGTCATCCAGACCCATGAGACGCAAAGAAACATGTTCACACTAAGCCTTGGTGAAGCGCCATCAGTCACTCACCACCAGGGGCTTTCCGTAGTATTCTTTAATCTTCAAACTTCTCACTTTAATTTCACAAATAAAATTGGGTCATCCAATTATTAGCTAGCAAAAAAAATACTTCCATTCACTTAAGAGAGATGTAATCTCTCCCTCTTGTTATTTAATTTTTGGTAAAGTATCACAAGTTTCTCAGCCTAAGAACTGAATCAAATCAAATTCTATCAAAAGTCTGGATGGGGAAGATTTAAAATGAATATTCTCTTCAATTCAAATCCAGTCTGAAGAGTTTACTCTGGGCTATCTTTGATGAATTGTTCACTTCCCCTGAGTTGTTTGTTGAGTTTAGCATATGAAAACCTGACTTGTGAAATAAGTGGCCATAGCTCAAGCCAGTGTAATCAAAGCTCATTCAGACTTGGCTGAAAGAGAGTGTTTGGATCAGTGCAGCTGGCACTCAAACAATTTAAACATTAAGCAGCATTGCTGCGTGTGTTATTTTGGTGTCTCGTGTGGTTTATAGCCTGTGTGATTCAGTTTTCATACACTAACATGTTGGAGAAATGCTGTGTGCTCAGTTCCACTGCTTCTGCCAGAATAGAGTGACTATAAAATAAATGGAAGTCTGTCTAATATTTAACCAAATCCAAAAGGGTCACTTCAAGTCGTTTCAATTATAAAACATCTGTTGGTTCCAGCCTTCAAAAATGTTAGTTGTTTATTTTGTCAACAAATCCAAGGACAATAAAAGTAAAGAAATATATACAATATACAAATGATGGATCTTTATGCTGACTTGATAAGTCAATTAATCACTTAAATCTATTATCTGAATACTAATCGCTAACAATTTGGCTGAGCAATTAATCATTTTGAGACATTTATTCAGCCACTCAAATGTAAAGATTTCTTACTTTTACCTGCCAAACTTTTCTTATAACCAAAACAAAAATAAAATCAAATGAAAATCATCTTTGAGAACTTAACCATATGACAATTTTTGTCAACTAATACAAACTAAAAAATGATGTGCAAAGACTGACAAATAGACATATGAATTAATGTCACATGCCCATGTCTATGGTGATGCTTGAAATGCATTATTATCTGCTCATAGCAATGTATAATCATATTTATAAGTACTCATAAATATCAATGATGCTTTATAACAATAATCATAACACATTATAAAGAATTGTATAATAACTTACAAGGTCAAGTACAATAACACTTATTTAATACATAGTTTCTGGTCGCTCACTGTCTTATTTTTTCAATGATCATGTGTATTATAATTTCCATTGCTGGAATACATGATATTCATTTAATAATGCGTTATTATCATTGTTATGATGCATCATAATGTGAATATAAATGACTTTAAGTGGTCATTTCTTGCTTTTATAGAAAGTTTTACCAAATTACTATTTCAGCATGCATCTGCAAAATCATACATTTATTCTCTCGCTTCCCCAAACTATCTCCTCTTTTGAAGTCTCCCTGCTTAACCTGTTGCTCTAATATTTAGTAGCTTATGTTTCAGTCTGTCTCATATAATCAAAACAAGTACTGAAACAGTAAACAAAGTAATCATTAGTTGCAGTTATGTTTCAAAGCTTAATACTATTATCGAGTAAAAAACATAACTTATAGATCCTTTGATACATCTTGATGAGAGAAATGTTTCCAGAACATTTTGGCAAGGGTTAACTCCTGATTGTGTCTTTCCTTAAATGAAATGCCATGATTTGATTTTCTCGCATTTTGAAAGGGACTATTGTTTGTGTCTTCTATGTCTGAAAATTGGATGGTGAGTCCTTTAGGAGAGCAGCGGAGGGGAAATGATTTGTATTCACCTGCCGTATCTGAAAGGAGCTGAGGAGGGGCTGAGTGGGGGGGGCAGCTACATAGTGCCTCCTTTATGTGATAATGGATTGCTCTGACATTCACACACATTGTGGTGTGGTGTGTCTATCAGTCAATACTCACTAACTCGTGGGATGAATGGCAAATTTTGAACAGATGCCATTAAAGAACTGTCTTCCGGTGACACCACAGGTGACAAGGTCATGTGTTTCTGTCCCGTCTGAATACGCTGCACTAACACATAACACATATGCGTCTTGTCATCATCCAGTCCTGCAAATTAGACCTTTTTTCTAATTTCCTTCCTTCTTTTTCTTTTTTTCTTTTTTTTATGTAACTGCACTCTCTTATATTGGCCCGGCTGGGCAACTGGTTTTCTTCTGTCAGCTGCACAAAGGAGACAAAGTGGACCGGGGGACGGGCGGTAATGAGCAACTCCTCTTACAGTGTTACATATGGACCGGCCTCGGTGTGGGGAAGCCTTCTGGAGACAATGGACGGGGTTTTGAGAGGTCCTGAGCCCTCTGAAGCCCCTCTTTGATTGAGTTTCCTGGCACTGGGCTCCCGTGTTGGGGCTGATTGTGGAGTAGGAGCTGTAGGTTTAGGGAGGGGGCGAGGACCCTCCTCTGCGCTGACCTTTCACAGACACAGGTGGGGTGGAGTGGAAGGGGCTTGAGGAGGAGGAGGAGGAGGAGGAGGAGGAGGAGGAGGAGCGACAGGAGAGGCCTATTGTGGCGCTCTGTGAATGCGGAGGTGGTGCTCAATAACACTAGACCTCGCTGCCCCTGTCCACCTGCCGGGGATTTTCTCACCAATGCTCTATCACTGGCAAAGTACATGTTCTGGTAACAGATCGTACCAGCACACTGTCCGTCTTCAGGCTTTGGTATCTGATGTTGTCAGTAGATTTTTCTAGGTCTAATGCTGCAAAGTTTGCTATTTTTTTTTAGCCACGCAAGCAACATATCTCCTGGCTGTCAGGCTGATATTGATTGATCAGTCCAGTACTTTGATCCAGACTGAAATATGTAATTTGATGGATTGTAGTGCCGTTGTGTGCAGACATTCGTGGCCCCGAGAGGATGAATCCCACTGACTTTGGTGATCCCCTGACTTTTCCATTAGCACCCAAAACAGGTTATCATTTTTGTCTTTTAGTGATTAATCTTGACAATTGATGGACGGATTGCTTTATAATTTGGCACAGAAATCAATGATGCCCAAAAACTTTGGTGATCCACTGATTTTTTTCCTGTAGCACCATCATGAGATTTACATTTGTCATTTTCAGTGAAGTGTCTCAGTATGATAACATGTTAAACTAACGTGGCACACATAGTTTTAGAATTATACCTGCTAAATGTAAGTGGTGTTGTTACTGTGAGCATGTTAGCAAGCTGATTTAGCTCAAAGGACTACTGCATAGTACTACTAGCAAGGCTCTAGACTCTTGTTTCAGTATTATTTAGATGCCTTATTCATTTAAGACTTTGTGACTGAAAGGTTTTTCCTTCATCTCTTATACTTGAAATGCCTCTGAGTCCTTTTCACACGGTGGATGAATTCCAGCACGCTGTTTAGTCTGATTCTAAGTACCGACGTGGCCTCAGGACAGAGAAGATTGTCCTCAATAAGACTAGACTTCGCTGCCTCTGTCCACCTGCTACTTTCTCACTGGCTAATAACATGTTCTGGTAACAGGCAGTGGTAATGGATCGTTCCAGCCCACTGTCAGTGTTCACGCTTTGTTATCTGATGTTGTCGGCAGATTTTGCTGGACTGAATGGTACCAATACAAAGCGTAGACCCGTCGCTGCCTGCCTGCCTGCCTGTACTGTATCAGCACAATTCAAACTCCACCAGAACATTGTTTATTATACAGTAGCCATTTCCAGAAAGGCCTGGCTGCATTAACTGTTGACTCTGAGCAATCATCCATGGACACTGTTTCTCTGTGTTACCCCAGCTGACGTTGCCCACAGGAGCTCATTTGCTTCAAAACATCACAGCTGCCAACTTTTTTTGTGTGTCTGAGATGAACGTTTCCTCCACTGCCTGTCTCACACACTCCTAAGCCTAAAGTAAACTCCACATATTGGCCCCATCGTGAGAGACCCTTCACATGTGGAGTAAGCCATCCGGTGCGGACACGGTGGCAAACTGAGATTCTAATCATACCTCTTTTGTTGAGCTCAGAGGAGGTTGAAACGTTTTTTTGAGGCAGAGCAGATGCCAAGCGTACAGTTTCTCTCCAAGGTTACTTACGAGATGACAAATGGGTCTGAACCCCTTTGTCCCTTCTCCCTCCCTATATGTCTGTGTTTGATGAGAGGGTTGACATCTTTTTGTCAGCATGGAGATCTGAGAACAGGAGGTGATTGCCATGGATACAGAGTGCCCTTTTGGAGTGCAGTTTTGAGTGTCTCTGCTCGGCTGAAAGCTGTATGGAGTGTCCCTATATTTATCCGTAAAATACTTCGCTGCATTTGCCGTACTGTGAGTCGTACGGATTATATTGTATAACTATAACAACTATTTGTCTCTCACTCCACGCTTGCATGGGTGTTTCTGTCTGCCGTCTCAAAGGATTTCCTTGTCTTCCCACGGCAGATTGGTTTTATGTTGATTGCTTTCTCAAAGCTGTTATGTTTCTGTATCTAAAGTGTGTTTTGTGACGTTGTATGCCGAGGATTTTGAGAGTCCTTTTAGCTATTCAAGAAGCCAGTCGGCGTGCATTCCACCCACTCTCCTGCATTTGCTCATGATAATGAACCTCTGCTCAGCATATGAATGGCCTCGACCATAACACAGTCATGTGGCAGGCCAAGCGTACTCGAGCTCCATCTTGAATCGTCTGATGTCCTACACTGACCCAAAGACACTGCGAACACACACAAACAACAAGGATGCAAATGTATGTAAGCAAGTATGAATTCACATACACAAAATACATGAGGACCACTGCTTGGCAATGTTGAAACATCCTCTTTTAAGGAGTAATTACAGCGTTGGGATCAGCTATCAAATAAAGGTCAAGTTCACATCCACAGTTGCTCGTTCAGCCTCGTGCTTCTGATCTCATTTTAATGAACGCTTTTTAAAAGAGCCCTCCACTCACTTAATACTCCAGTAATGAGCTACTGTAGAAGTCAGGTGTCAGACGGGCGTACAAATGCACTTTGGGGACTTAACTTTTGCACCCTTGCTGCCTTATTAACTTATAATTTATAGCTTTTGATACATTGTGATTGTAAGGTAAGATTGAAAGACCTCCAATTTGCCACCAACATTATCCTCAGGAGAAAGAGAGGGCCTCATACGTACACCCGTTTAGTCACCAGTCGGCTCTCAGAGGGAGAGCTGGTATAATGTGAGGACGTGACTCACCGACTATATGTCATATTTAGCTGGTCCGCAGAGATAAGATGAAAGCAAAACGCCCTTCGGTTCCATTCAGGTTGAACAGGCAGGGATTTCCTGCTTCACACAGACGTCCGATCTAGCGGTGTTGCTTCCATCTGCATGCTAAAGAGGAGCTCCCTCTCAGAAGTGCCGGCGCCGGCAGTGATTAGCATTTGGGCAGAGGGGACGGAGAGCAAGTCCCGGAGTGTTTTTTGGCATGTACGTGCAGGAAGCTTAGTGAATGCCAATATGCGGCACTCTGTGAAAGGAGGAGGACCAAACAAATTGTCGAACACGTTGCATTAGTAGCAGATGTCCATTAGCATTAAGAGTTTGGGTGGATTGATAGCTGGGGGAGAAGCATTTAAAACTGAGCAACGTATGTGCCAAAGATTTAGTATTACACTTACAACATGTTTACTGAGAATGATCAAAATGTGTGCAGAAAAGCCTAAATAAATTTTACTTCCCGGTATTGGTCAAGCTTCAAAAAAGTCCCATAATGCAGCCAGATTTTTTTTTAAATACTGCCTGCTTTCAAATACTTGAATTTCTAATTCCACATCTGTTTGCCTGTTTGTTATTCATGCTTTCTGTAAAAAAATATGTAGCCTCCAAACCCAAACAAAGGTTTCTTTGTTTGGGTTTCTGCATCTTTAATCTAAAAAATGTAACACATCATAGGTTTATCTTTAAGAGATGTACAAATAATGTGAATCAGATGCCTATGTATCAAAACTAGTTTTAGCTTGCTGTATTCATCCAACAAGAGACAAAGGAGAAAGGCATATTCACCGTGGAGTAGATCTTCTCTTTATTGTCTGCCATTGTACAGTGCAGATGAAAGGGCCACGGCGTGTTTTTGAGCTGTGGGGGTCTCCCTTAACAACGGGACCCCAATTCATATGTTAACCACACCAATTATTTGCATACGGTCCCCCAATTATAAAAGCTAATGAGAAGATTATAGGAAAGCGCACGCTGAAGCCGGCCCGCGGAATTTTGCATTGTGATCTTGTAGCTGCAGATACAAGGCCTGTAAGAGGTATTAGTCAAAGTCACTGAACATTCAGCCTCAGACATCAGGGCTATAATTCATATCAGTGCTACTGCCTAATGTCAACTCCATTAGCTGTGAATCCATAGTAGATCAATTAAAGACAGTAAAACATTTAATGCTTCCTTTCAGCTTTTGTGTAAAAAAGACTTACAGAGGTCTATTTAGCAGAGTGATTGCATTATATTCCATACCAAATGAAGGACTAGCTCACTATCTTCTACATCAAGGTCTTTCAAGCGACCCCCCCACTGCCCCATAGATGTTTAATGGCACAGAGAACTGGGCACGCAGCCCCGGGCGTGTATACCATGCAGTGACATCCTGAGCTGAATGTCGAGCACCCGCCAGCCTCAGAAAAATAAACTCTTCCAACCATATCCGTTTTCTCATCACCACCTTCCTGAATGCGAGCCATTCTCATCATTATACCCCCACATTCAGCCGTCTGTAGGGGATCCCTGCTGCTCCATTAAGGCCATACCAAGGCTCACAAACCCCCGGTTTCATGAGCCATCAATACCGCTGATTATAGGAGTTAATTAGGGTGCTTGGCATGAGAGAAGGGCTTTTTTTTCTTTCATCATAGATGGTAAAACTGTACACAGTACTGATGCAACAGAAGTAATGCTGTCAGTGTTGCAGTGTTACATCACTATTGTTTGACACAGACAATGGCAATATCTTCACTAGTGGTTCGCATAAAGCGAACGGAGTAGTATTATCTGTTGCTGTAAGAGAATTTAAATTGGGCTATTTCCCCTGCTGACTGCTATTCATTTACACGTGGTGTCCTTCAGTTCTCAGAGCTCGTGTCCCTGTCAGCTCCATATGTGTGCTTGGACATGTCCTGACCCTCACGTTCTGCAGCCAGCGTGCATGCATATGTTTCTAATGTGTGTGTGTGTGTGTGTGTGTGTGTGTGTGTGTGTGTGTGTGTGTGTACGTTGCTGCAATGTGCCACGTCTCTGACATGTGCACAAAACCAATTAGTTTTGGGATGGTGAAGTAGCTGGCCATGGGAAAAAATGACAATGGAGTAATTGAAGAGGCCGGCTGAATGAGTGACCAGACAGCTCAATGCAGCTTTTACACAAGCGGCGAGTGTTTTCTCCACGGACAAAATGAACGGAAAGAAAACCAAGTCCTGAGTGAAGGCGGTCTTATGTAGTTACAGACAGTAATTAACATTGAAGAATTTCATTGTGCTGATTTTTATTAAAGGATCACAGCTAGTTAGGTTATGTAGTGGCATTTAAAGGTCATTAGCGGTGGTTTTGCTTGCATTAGTTCATTTAATACAAATCTAATTTACTATAAATCACAGCTTACCATTTTGCAAACCATGCTGTGGTGTTTCAGGCTGGTTTTCCTAACAATTCAATTCATTTTATTTTGTGTAGCCACAAATCACAAATTTGCCTCAGAGGGCTTTACAATCTGTACACATATGACATCCTCTGTCCAAGGACCCTAAAAACACACCCCCAAAAAAACCTTTACGGGCTGAAAGAAGGAAGAAACCTCTGGGAGAGCGACAGAGGAGGGATCCTTCTCCCAGGATGGACTGAAGTGAAATAGATGTCATGTGTACAGAATGAAAAACACAACAGAGTTACAACACATAAAATGCAAAGTAGTAAGCAGAATAATGATGGAAAATTACGACTTCTCATTATTACAGAATCTAGGCAGCCCTTGACTTGCACCACCGCAGACGGACCCCGTTGGCAACCAGCCGGTGAACATAGTGGCGCATTTAGCAGCTTAGGAGCCAGATAATTCCCCCAGTAGTTGGTGGAGACCAAAAACAGAGCCTAAAAGAAGGTGAATATTGCACTCACATTCATCAGGTGGCAATACAACGACTTTAAATGCATGATAATGATGTTCTGCATCTGCTTACTGTGTTAATAAGCAGCTGTTTGCCAACATGTTCATCATATCAACTTAAATGGAGATTTGCCCAAATGGCCAAAACACAAGTTTAAGAACTTTAAACTTGTCAATAGATTGGTTTTGGCCTTTTAGTACTCTTCAAGTACTCTAGCAGTTGTCATCATGAGGTAGTGCCTTCAGAGTTGTTTTTTAAGTGAGACAGTAGCTCTGTTTATCATCATCTTGGCCTCATCTATTTTGAAAAATTGCTTAAATTCCTCGCTGGAAGTGTCTGTACCAACCTGCCATGTTTCTTTCTAAGAGACCATTTCCTGTTCAATTTCATCAGCAGTCTGACAGCTTTTGGCACAGCATCCAAACACTGCTGTGTTTTTATCTCAGCCTCAGCAGTCTGTGCCGAAATGAGCTTTATTGACTTTGGCTTTTCCAGTTCCGTCAGCACAAGACACATAGGAAGTTGAACAATTGTGATGATATTTTCCGATTGCGTGTCCCCTCGAAGAATTGTATATTCAAATGAGTAGTGGGCTTTGAACTGTAGTTTCTTCTGAAAAGAAGGGCTTAAGCTCAGAATACACTCATTATGCAAGCTTCTGCCTCGTGCTACATCAGTAAAGTGAAGGTTTTAGAATTAAGAACCTGAATACTCCACTTCTTAATTTAAATATGGAGAAGCCTGGCTGTATTTAAACATTTGTATTCTCGCCGTTCAGGCAGGATGTCAGTAGTTTCAGTCCCTGGTGGTTAGTTTTACGTCTTAAGAGCCCCACTTGCATTGCCACTGTCGTCCTGCTGTGAGAGGGATGCAAGGGGTTGGTCCCGTATCACTGCAGCTCACGGGGATAATTATAGCACACATACACACAAATGAATACAGACACACATTCACGGTATGCACACAGAGACACACACATGCTGACCGGCTTGAGCGGAGCTGCTACACCTCATTAAATTGGGAAATGAATCCTGGATGAAGCCCTGGCTCCTTTCCAGATAAGAATCACCAGGCTTTCGAGGATTCACCATAAAATCTATAATTAACACATTTATTCTCTTGCTGTCACATGCTGCCCATCTGTTTTTTTTCACTTCACCTGTGACTGTGCACAGCCAAGTTCAGGCTTTATTTTATGTTTTCCGACAAATGATAGTGATCTTAACAACTTCTTACAATTTACTGGCACTGAGAAATGATTACAATGCAATTCGTAATAATTCGCCATGAGTAGATTTTGCATGAGTGACGACTGATTGTAAATTCCGGACACATTGCAAAACTGAAATAAACATTGATGACAAAATAGTGTTGCAGGTTTTCTGCTCAGTGCGGGTGCAAGCACCTCTCCATCCCTGCAGCCTATTAGCCCCCCCCGCTACCCTCCCTGGATCTTTTCATGTTAAATCCCAAAGCTGGAGCTGCCTGATGGTGTACACAGCCTGTGATTGGCTGCCCTAGGAGTATAATACACGCCTTCCCTAGAGAGGTGTAGTGGAAGCCGGGGGGCAGCAGGCGGTTAGCCTTGGTCTCTTCCCATGCCACCAGACACCGGTGCTGAATCATGACTGTAGGGCAGCACTAACAAATACATCAGATCCCCAAGGAGAACCAGACCAGGGTCTAACTGCCTAGCCTCTGGTCCCAGACACAGCTCCCACCACCTCATCTGCAGCTCTGACCCACCCAAAAACCCAAAGGCAGGAGAGCAGCTCCACTCTTAATGGGCTCCATTTGATTCCTTCATGCAGTAACCGGCATTAGTATCCTAGTATAGTGTGCTTTTGTGATAACGTAGCAAATTAGTCTGCCTGAGCTCCAAATTAAGCTGTGACATTTTAATACTGTGCCAGCGGATGCCTGGGGTGAGACAGGCAGATAAAAACAGGTCAGGCTGCGGTTTTTAAAAGACAGAAACGACTCCTAAGTTCATCCTTTTTACTCATCATTTTCAAGCTGCGCTCACATTCACAGGAAAACAATGAATTATACTGCTCACTTCTTTGTGACAGTGCTGAATTATGCAGATGAATATAAATTAAATTGAGCAAAGTCATTTTGACTCAGGAGTGATGATTATTCTCTGAAGCTTGGGTCACGCTGCTTTTGATGACCCTGGCAGTGATTATTTCTACATTAGCATTTTGCTTTCATTCCGGCTTTGTCTCACAAAAGTAATCGCTGCTGGTTGGATGAAGGTGTGATTCTGCAACACTGAGCTGCCTGGCAACAAGAGAAAAATTCCAAACCTGCTATGTTCAATACAGTACTAACGTGTCTGTTTCCAGTCTGTTCACAGTCCATCCACACTGGTGTTGTGATGGAGGCATAATTAGGTTATATTGTGTAACAAAGGAAAAGAAAATCCTCACTCCATTAACAGTTAATCAATAGCCAATTAGCCTTTCACCATTTAGAAAACCGGTAAACAAGTCACCTTGCCTGAACCTGAACACCCTGTCGAACTTGTAACATCTGTCCTCATTAAACGGTGTCCACTAAGATATCAGAGATCTAAAATCCGCCCAATCACACATGATGCATCCCAACTACGACAGTCTCTGTGAAAGAATGATGGTTCACTGTCTGAAATCTGACCTCATTGAGGTCGCTGCGGGCTCAGTCAGTCATTCAGTCAATCAAACTGATAAAGCTGCGAGTGAAATGGAAAGTAAAGTCCCCGTGTCTTGTCCCACGGCATGTCATCTGCCGGCTGATGTGATCGATATGGCAGAGAGGCCTAATGGCACCAATGGCCACGGCGGTGATTAGCCGAGCAAAGTGAGCCCATGTGAGCCGCGTCGACCCGCATTGGAGAGCACTAGATCAAAAAGAGATAGCTTCCAGCACACTGCACTGCATGGCAACGAACATTGATACGTGGCCATAGCTATATGTATCTCTCACTCTCTCTCTTTCACCATGAGAACAAAACAGAACAAACTCAGTATTATGATTGATGGAAGCAGTAACTAGATGTGCTATTCGACCCAGAAATCTCTGTTCCTGCCCATCACCTTTATCTCTGACGCTCTCTCTTTCTTCCTTTCTTTCTTTCTCTCCCTGTAGTTGTGAATGAGCACGTGTCCTCCGACAGTGTGACTGAGCAGAGAGGCGGAGCTTCGCTGTATTTGGGGGCAGACCTTCGCGTCACACACCGAAGATGGAGAGGAGGAGGATGGACGCAGCACTGCTGGTGCTGTCCCTGGTTCACCTCGCCGCAACGCTGGAGGTCCCACTAGACCGTAAGGCGACACATCACACACCACAGAATGCATTAATATCCAAAAGAGTGTAAACAGACTAATGTGTTCGCAAAAGTTACAAAAGTGCCATTTACTGGTTGCTTATTCTCAAATGTGAGGATCTACTGCTTTTATTTATCAAATATGAGTTGATTGGACAAAAAAAGCAATTTTGATATATACTGTAACTGTTTGCTCAGTGAACTGTACCTCCTTCTAATTTCTCAATCTTCTGATAAGATAGCTGTTGTCATTGTGCTAAACTAAGCTAACTATCTGTTGTTGGTATCATATTTACCATTTAAACCGGAGGGTGGCTTCAAAGTTCTCACGTAACTCTTGTCAATTAAGTGAGTAAGACTTTTTTCCAAAATGTTTAACTATTTCTCAGTTAAAAGACAAAATAATCTGATTTATTAATTATGAAAATAATTGTCACCGTTAATCCGTATTTTATCAAATTGAGAATTTGGTTGTTACAAAATTCCCCTTTTATTTTCCCTTTGAGAAGCTTTATGGTTCATCTTGTGTTACACTGTTTGACATAATAACACTAACGAATGCATTTAATGGTTAAATACAATAATTGTATCTCAAAAAGTCCAATTTCTCGAAGCCTAAGGTTAAATTCTAATTATTTTATATATAATAAAGATATTCAGTTTGCCATCGTATATGTCAAAGAAAGCATCAAATCCTCAATTTCCTCATCTTTCTTGAATATTGAATGAAACTAATATTTTGTTATCTACAAAGCTGCAGATTAATCTTCTGATGATTGATTAATCAAATACAGTTGTTTCAGCTCTAATCACATTTTTTGTTTCAGCTCTAATCACATTTCCTCTACCCATCTATCAATATATAATCCAGACATGTTGCCTTGGTTTCATAAAACAAACATTGTTAGAACAAGTGTTCCTTCTTAAGACTGATGTGGAAAAGAGACAAGTTTTCCAGACTGACTTCCTGCAGCAGGATGGTTGGCGCTGTTGACCACTGGAGGCTGGCATTTCTCAACTGGGAGCTGGTCTTGTTTAAACTGTGTTTGAATCTGAAATAATGCAGGGTTGATACTTTTCCTCGACTAATGTCTGGTTCTCTTTACTGTCACAATGTTTTTCTCTTGTTTGCTGATTCTTGGGAAAAACTCTATGAAGTTCTGGAAGGATGTAAGTCTCAAACTAGTGTGCTGCTGAGGTTGTGCTAGCAGTTTTTGTTGTGCATTTAAGACTGCATTTGATCTTTTTTTAATTATATTTTTGCTATATATTTTTTGTCTGTTTTTTGTTATAAGACGCTGAATTGTGAGCTGTGATTTGGAGTGGACTTAAACATATTGCATGCATTGATCTCTTGCATTGTCTCTCTGTTTGCTGTTTTTTGTTCTGTGTGTATCTGCAGTGGTAGAGCATTATTGCAAAGAGCATGAGTATCATTTGTTTAGTCATAGTCCATTAGTTCTTCCCCCACACTGACAGGAATACATTAAGCATCAGATCATTACAATAAAGGGAAATGTACCTGAGTGTGCCGCATGGCCTTTTTGCTGTTGCCCATGTTATGAGAGCTTTTTCGTGTCCGTCAGCAAACAGCCGTCTGGTTTGATTCAGTGTGTTGAGTCTGCATGTGATTGGTTAATGGCTGCTTGTGTGGTCAATACAGCAACATAAAAAGACTTAGTTATGCAGAAAAGGTCATGATTAAATATCACCCTCTTTCTGATCGCCCTTAGTGCCGCAGCCACCGACCATAACTCACCAATCCCCCAAGGATTACATCATCGACCCGCGGGAGAACATTATGATCCACTGCGAGGCGAAGGGCAAGCCTCACCCCAGGTAGGAATCTGTGAAGTGTGATTTTGAATTCATGATGCTGTGACCAAAACAGCTATTGGGTTCAACTACCAACTGTCAAATTCCAGTTAAAAGCCTGAGCAAACATGAAGTCTCCACAATTTCAGTCTAAATATGAGGAGCTACAATAAATTAAGAATGTATTTTATTCTTGCACCGGCTATCCTTGCCAAAGGATTATTGTAGCTAATGCTTTTGAATCTTTCGCTCCAAGTTATGACATCCTCTTTGCTCTATCTCACCTAATTAATTTGCTGGCACCAACATTGCATGAAAAATGCACCGTACTTCTAAACTTCCAAGGACCCTCATTGACCCTAACCCTCATTGACAAAATATATTTATAAGCCCTGAACCTTCACTTTACTTGAACATAACCTTTACCCTGAAACAAAGTCTTGTGTAACCCTAAACCACCCCTTTGAAGAAGTGAAGCCCAGCAAGTGCAAAAGAGATGAAATTTAAAAAAAAAAATGTAAACATTAAATCAAGGTAAAGTTAAAATGAAAATAAAAAAGCTAAATCAGCTACATCAGGACTGTGTGTCAGTGGTTTTATGAGAATTGATTGGCTTTGATTCAAATGTTGCAAGCTCTGATTGGTGCACATAAATATGTGACATCATCTTTCTGCGACTGAACCCTGCCCACTTCACACCAGTGACAGGAGAGCTAACAAAAAACACAGACATTTATCATGCAAAATAGTGAAGTATGTGTTCATACCCCATTGACCCCATTACTCATTGTAAGAAGCTGATTGAGGAAATAGGTTTTCAGGGCCTTAAAGGCTTAAAGTCTTTTTTCCATGTATTCTGTTAAACACGTGTTTTTGGAGTAAGGATTGACTAGAATGAACCATAAGGAAAGAACAAGAAAACACACATACATGTCAAAGCTTTTTTTGTCAGTTCCTTTTTTCTTAAGCCTGTATTACAATACAGTGTTTTTTCCCTTCAGTTTTTCTTGGACCAGAAATGGGACCCACTTTGACATCGACGAAGACCCCAACGTGACCATGAAGGCCCACTCTGGCACCCTGGTGGTGGACATCAGCAGAGCGAAGGCCGAGCATTACGAGTGCGTGTACCAGTGCACAGCGAGGAACCAACATGGAACTGCTGTTTCCAACAACATAGTCGTACAACAGTCCAGTAAGTGGAGTTCGGTCTATCATATCATTTTCCTCCTCTTCCATTTTCTTAACGTCATGCATAGGTCACATCTTTCTCACATCATTCTTTTTTCTTTTCCTTTTTCTAAAATTGAAGTTGCATTTTCCATCTTAAGAGCACTCCTGGAAGGTAACGGTCTTGTGTAGGATGTAACCGTAGATAGAGAACAATGATCCCTTTTGTATTTCTCCTTCTGCGTATTGTTATTCAGTCAGGCATCCTCCCTCTCATTCTGCCTCGCCACATCTGTCATCATGTCAGCGACAGTCCATTAGCAACCCATATTTAATGTCAAATTACAAGACTCCTCATCCACTGATGTGTGTATCCTTCTCCTGCAGGGTCCCCCTTGTGGTCGAAGGAGAAAGTCATGCCAATCGTGGTTCAGGAGGGTGTTTCCCTGACGCTGCCGTGTCGACCCCCGGCTGGCCTGCCTCCTCCCATCATATTCTGGATGGACAATTGTGAGCGCCTCAGCCATGGAAGATAATGTTTTAGCTGCATACATGAACACAGTATAAAAAAACGTTACTGACTTCGGTTTACCCGTGAGCCCTGGTCGGTCTAGAAGTGTTGGATATTTGTCCTTGTGGCAAAATGATGTGTCTCCTTTCAAAAAAGTATGTTTACTATAAACATGCTCCTTTCACTTACATTTTTTTTAAATATAAACATGATAAACACGAACAGCTGCGACCATCCCCTCCCTTGTTTGTGACTCTGAACTAGGGGTCTAATGGGAAATGTGTTGTTAATGTTGATACATACAAGCAATTAATTAGAAGCCACTAATAGCCTCATCCTTGGTCGTGTATATCAAATGCAATTACACTTAGTATCACACTTAATTAGTTAATTCTTACTTGATTCATTGAATGTGTTGATTTTAAAGGGGCAGTGACGCAAATTACAAAAAGCATATAATCACTAACCTCTAGTTGTATATAGCTATGCAGATCTGATGAGGACGATTGTGTGATTTAATTGGAAGTTCAGCTAATGATCTGACTTTAGGGTGAGGTCCAGAATAAACCAACACTCTTACATTTAAGTTTAATCTGTCTAGGTTTTGAAATGTATGACCCTTTGTCCAAGTTACTTATGATCATCCACAGAACATGCTGTCTATTTCTATAGTAGAAAGATGCTCCAATGCAAACTTGGAGACAACACCACTTATCTTTCATCTATATATTTACCTTTAACTACAGTAGCATGTATTACAATTGCTGGTCAATTCAAAATATCATATTCGCTGTACATGTTCAGACTTCCAGAGGCTGCCGCAGAGCAGCAGGGTGTCCCAGTCCCTCAACGGAGACCTTTACTTCTCCAATGTACTCCGAGAGGATTCCAGGAACGACTACATCTGCTACGCCCGCTTCCCGTACACACAAACCATCCAGCAGAAACAACCCATCTCCGTCAGGGTCCTCAACCGTAAGTCTCACCGTGTGTGCGTGTGTGTGTGTGTGAGAGAGAGAGAGAGAGAGGGAGGAGGAAAAACCAGGAAAACAGTAATTGGTGAGCATCACTGAGACGACAAGTGGGAAAGTTTGTGTGTAAATGTGTTTCAGGCAGTTAATTCACAGTAGTATGTGCTAGCGTGACTGCGTAGGAGGGAAGCAGCGTTTCCTATCTCTGATCCCATCCTCAGAGACGCCAGTGGTCGTCATCCCACTGAAAAGACATATTGTCAGAGCACTCATGGCTCCCAGCGCTATCTGCCAGGCAGGCGTTCATTTTATTACTTCTGTGAGACGTTCTGTATACGCACTCTCCACCGACAACAAAGACTGCTCTCATTCAGAGAAGCATTCTTGAGTTGATTCTCATGGTTTTCATTTCTCATCTCCAAACTATTATGTCATTTTAAAGTTTTGTTTTTAAATTATGTTTGAACACTCATGTTAATTTGTTATTTCTTTTTTCCTCCATGTGCCTGATGATTTTAATTTGTTGCGTGATTGATTTTTTGTTGTTGTGTTACAGTGGATGCAATCAATGACACAATGGCAGCTTTTTACAATGACACTGATTTATTTAGTGGTGAGTTTTGGTACCCTCTAGTGTTTATCCCCCTTTCAACCTAGAGCTCCAAACTCTAGCTCTTACCCACTAACACTAACCCTTCTCCCGGACAACCCAAAGATGTTCACCCTATCTCTGATTTTATTTAGTGGTGAGATCTGGCACCCCCTAGTGTTAACCCCCCAACATAGAGCTCTAAACTAAACGGTTACCCACGAACCCCTAAATCCAAGAAGTTAATTCTCCATCCCTCTGTCACTCCTGCTCTATCCAATCAAAACCCTTCTGATAACTATTCTCTTCCTCCTGTGAATCGCTTAAACCAGCACTGCATGATGATTCCAATGTCGACTGAGCTGATTGTGTAACTTGGACATGTAACAACAACATCTGTGCAGGCTTGATGTTTAAAAAATACATTTTAATTAAAAATAAAGTGATTAAGTAATGCTTCAAACATATTAAAATGTAATCTGATTGAAGATGAACAGTGAATTAGCTCCTTATACAACTCCTTTAAGTATAAATATGTTAAAATTCTCCTTTTTCTTTGACTTTCCTGTCAAACAGCCGGCTGCAATCTTCATTTTTCGAAATAACTCTTTCCTTGCTGCCCTGCCTAATTTTGAATGCGCACCTAGTTGTTAATCTCTCTACCAATCATTTTCCTCGCTATTCATTTCTAATTTCTCAAAAGTTCTTTTTCTTGTTCTTGTGTTAACTTTAACAGATATTTTCTAACCCGAAACATGCGAGCAGTTTTCTTATCAAATTGCTGACATGCCAGGATGTTAATTAATCATCATCACCATCATCATAAGCATTTAGTCAGACTTTTTTATTATCGGTGTAGCAGATTACTTCTTAACCAATTCAGTAGCAGAAAGCAGAACTTCATATCTCTAATTCTCAATTCCATATCAGATTAATTCCAGTCTCTATTATAACCCCAGGGGGGATTAATTGGCTATAAACACCCCTAGAAAGCAGTGCAATAAAACACAACAATGACAATAAAATCTACATCAAACCATAAAATATGAGAATGTGGTGTGTAATGAAGTGGCTCAGTGCCCGGGCATTGCAGACCCATTATAGGAGAGAGGTTTCATTAAACCGCATAGAAGAAAAAGCATTGTGAATGTGAAGGGTCTGGTGCAGGCCTGGATCTTTACTCTGTTATGGACGTATGCAGAAGAGCTGGTAATTGTTCTCTTTGTGAATCTGTGTGTGTGTGTAACTACAGAAGACCCAACAGATGAGAGGAAGCCAGCCTTCCTCATCCCAACTGGCCCCTCCAGCTCCAAGATGGTGTTGAGAGGCCAGGTGCTGGAGATGGAGTGTATCGCCGAAGGACTGTAAGTGAAAGAATCCGCCATTGCTTCAGCCTCGAGAGCCTCAAGTGCCCAGCTGCTCAAGTGTCATCATCACTTTTTGTCTTTGTCCCTTCCCTCTCCTCTCTCTCTCTCTCTCTCTCTCTCTTTCTATTTGAATCCAGGCCCACCCCTGAAGTATCTTGGACCAAAGTGAGCGGCGACCTCCCGGCCAAGCGCACATCTTTCCTGCACTACCAGAAGACCCTCTGCATTGTGGACGTGTCCGAATCAGACGCAGGAGAATATCGCTGCACCGCCAGGAACCGGCTGGGCTCGGTGCACCACACCATCCGCGTCATGGTCAAAGGTGTGTCTGTGATGAAGCGCACTGTATCCCATCAGGCTGTTCGTTCACCATGTGGCGACACAGTCAATCCCTCTTCCTGTCTCTTCACCCTCCCTCCATCTCATAATGGATTTATGCACAGATGCCAACAGGGCAGTGTGTTCGGTGATTAATTCTCCAGCCTTCTGCTGCGCTCTGTTCTATTTTCAGCTGCTCCATATTGGATCAGCGGCGCCCCCAGGAACCTTGTCCTCTCTCCAGGAGAGAGCGGTGTGCTGACCTGCAGGGCCAGTGGCACGCCCAAGCCCTCCGTGTCCTGGGCCATGAACGGCATCCCCATAGAGAGTGAGTTCAGCCTGCTCCTTAGTCTGAAACCCACTGTCTTTATGGCCTCATTCATTTTATAGCAGCTGAGATTTTTTATTTCATTATTTGAGACATGATTTTGGTTCTGATTTGTAAATACCTTGGTACTGAGTACGATTTTCTTCCATATGTGGTTGATTTTTGGACATTAACAACCTACATTTGAGTAACAGTGAGAAATTAAAAAAGACAATCTTTTTTTTTTTTAAGTATATAGATTTTTTTTACAGTTGTCTATTCCAAAAAACAGGCAAAACTGCTCAGTTGTATTTTGTCATGAATAAATAGTTAAACATTTTCTGAAAATACTCCAATTATTGTCCCCCTGAGGTTGCTAAGCAACCAGCAGAGAGACTTCAGGAAGTCCCACCCAGCCAAGAAATATATGAACCATAACTTGTTGATTTTACAGTTATTTTTTATACAGGTTAAACAAGTGAGATACTACTTGTTAATTGGTGAGCTTTAGAGGTGCTGTAGGCAGATTTTGTTACCTTCGGACAGAACCATGCTAGCTGTCCCCCGTGTTTTTTTGTCTTTATACTAAACTGAGCTAACCAGCTTCTCCTTTAATTAGGCAAGAAATCAAAATGGCATTTTTCAGAAGTTGAACCATTCATTTTTAACAAAGATCTTCTCTATAAGATTCATCCGTAATTCAAAGAGCCAGAGTAACATCTGTGACCTCTGTTATCCATAAACAGATTCCCCTACGGATCTCAGCAGAAAGGTGGAGGACGACACCATCATCTTCAGTGATGTGCAGATCGGATCCAGTGCCGTCTACCAGTGTAACGTCTCCAATGAATACGGTTACCTATTGTCCAACGCATTCGTCAACGTGCTCGGTAAGTTCATTACACAAGATCCATTTTGTATTAGAATGCTGTTCCCCATTTACATTGATTTCCGTAGTGTAATAACATGGAAATAATTGCTGCTGCCTCACTTTAGCTGAGCCGCCCAGAGTGCTGACACCAGCCAACAAAGTTTACCAGATCATCAAAAATCACCAGGCCCTGATGGACTGCGCTTCCTTTGGGTCACCCATCCCTAAAATTACATGGTGAGTTAATGAACTTCTAACAGAGGAAAGTGTTTTGTGTTATGCTTCGAAAGCTCACAGTGGCTGCCTCTCTGTCTCAGGTTCAAAGACAGTCAGTCGAGTACCCTCGATGGAGACCCTTACATCCAGCATGACAATGGGACTTTGGAGATCCACGTAGCTCAAGCTCACAATAGTGGCAAATACACATGTGTGGCCAGAAACACCCTGGGTATCTCCAAGAATCACATATATCTGGAGGTCAAAGGTGAGTGTGTTTATTCACTTAAGATCCAAATATTATCACCCAGGGAGAGCATACAGCTAGCTCATAACTAACACGGTGCTGTTAAAGTTTGATATTTATGATTACATTACATTACATTACATTACAGTCATTTAGCAGACGCTTTTATCCAAAGCGACTTACAGTCAGTAGTATATTACATATCATTCACCCATTCACACACTGATGACAGGCTACCATGCAAGGTGCCACCATCAGACTCTAACTAACATTCATGCAACATCCAGTCCACACCGATGGCAAGCCTTCGGGAGCAACTTGGGGTTAAGTGTCTTGCCCAAGGACACATCGACTGGGTATCGAACAATGATAAAAGCAATTGCAATTTTGGTAATGAAAGTAAATTCATCGAACATTTCTGATTCCATTTTACCCGAAAAACAGAGTTGAGAGTAGACCCAGGAGTGAAAACAGGAAAAGAATCACCTCACAATGACTCTTTGGGTGAATTTGTTTACGATCGATGGGCTGACATATCTGCTGACGCATTTAAACAGGAAGTCTTTATCAGCACAGATATGACAGGATTGTCCTCTCTTTTTAAAGGATCTATCATGTAAACAACAAGTAACAGAAAGAAATTGCAAGAAGATCCCCAAAATAATTCAATCCAATATAATGTAGATGGGGGCGGCTGAAGATCTCCATTCAGAGATAATTCAATCCAATATAATGTAGAACAAAAGTAGAAATATATAATAAATCGTTTTAAAAATGTTAAAAAGTTCTGGGTACAGTTTCTCAAATAATTTGCTTCTGTTCTGTTTGTTTTTAATAGAATACAAAATATGTCATTTTATGAAAGGAATTTGTAAATTTACTGCAACAGGCATTGTCTTTTTAGTTTTTTTAATGTTTCAAAATGATTATTGGTCAATCAAAGAAAATATGTTTTGTTAATAAAGAAATAAAAGTTGCAGCCCTTATATTAACCTTTGGAGTCGAGCCCTATATCATGGTATATATTTGTTTAAACCGATGAGGCTGATTGTTCAAATTCTTTGATTTTAGTGAACTCAAACTGAACCCTACCTCCCTCTCCCATCAGAGCCCACCCGAATCCTGAAGCAGCCGGAGTACAAAGTGGTCCAGATGGGCCGGTCGGTGACGTTTGAGTGTAAGGTGAAAAACGACCCGTCGCTCACCCCCACCATGAACTGGCTCAAAGACGACGGAGAGCTGCCCGATGACGAGAGGTCAGAGCTTTCTGCACAAGTCTCACTTCTTAGACCTGTCTTTGCTGTCCGTCTAGATTAGTTATTGTGGATCTAACCAGTATCTAACTAACAAATTTACCTTTTATGATTTGCACTGTTATGTTTATTGGTGTAAGATTGTTTTACGAGTTTTTATTTTTATCCTGACTGCTTGACTGTGGAAAAAAACAAGATTTGATACAATCACATGTATTACTAAACTGTCTGTATAAATGCTTTGTTTCACAGATTTATCGTAGACACTGACAGCCTCACCATCACTGATGTGACGGAGAACGATGCGGGGGTGTACACCTGCATCATGAACACCACTCTGGACCATGACTCAGCCAGCGCTGAGCTCACTGTTGTCGGTAAGTTCAGCTTTGCAGAAGCTCAATTTCACCGACTCAAAAAAAAAAACCTCACAAATAATTTAAGTGTAAACTCAGCTCTTCCCACAGCAGTGAATCTGCCCAATAACTGACTCAACAGATTGCCTTTCAGCCCCTTCAAGGTTAATTGCCTGAAAGTTTACTTAAGAGGGTCAGGACGGCTTTAGTCAGCTATCGTGTCAGCAGCATGAATATTTGATTGTTGTCTTCTTAGTGAGCCAGATAATCTTCTTTGTTCTCTTATGGCTGACTGACCACTAAACTCCCTATTTCACTCCTGCCCTCCTACCTGGCAGAGGCAACGACTCCAGCTGTTGTCTACGGTAAACCTGCACGCATCACACAAGGGCACCCAGATGTGCTCAGCTGACACGGAGCTTGTCTTGTTTGTTGGATGTTTTTTCGTTAATTGAAGCATGTTTTGGCCTGAAGATCTTTCTTTTTTGACAATTACAGAGCATTTTTTAATTTATTTTTTAATTTAGATTTTCCAATATTCTTTTTGTTGTTGTCTTAAAGGTGTTTTTTTTCTTCATTAATTCAATTTTTGTTTTTTTCATTTTCACAAAAGCGCATAAGGTTTCAATGCATTCAACACTAAACATTTAGGCAAAAGGGAGGAAATTTCCACTCATACTCACGATAATTTGTAAAGCAGACATCTCCCCACAGCACCGGTTGGAATCTTTCCAAATGCACCATTTCCTCATGATTAATTTATTCCAAGCATGCGTTTCACTTCATCATTACAATTCCAAAACATGAGCATCAATTTAACCTCTCTGGTGAGCCCGAGACTCTATTTCATGCAGTGATTATGGAAGATGCTCAGTTGAGGATCAGTCGTTTCATTTGCATGATGCAGCGTCTGCATGTGTATCACAGGGCACATAACCGCATCTAATGTAGCATGTAAAGAAACAGAGGAGTAACTGAAAGGTGTGCTTGGTTAAACCAACATACTCAGAATTTGTTATGATACTAGTATCAGAGAAACACATTTATGTATCCAGATATTTTCTTTTGTTTTTGCTTCATCTTCTCGTGGCATGAACCCTCCATATTTCCATATTCTGTAACTGTAACTGTGTGTTGATGTTGCTGTCTGGGCTGTGTCTCCCCCAGAGCGACCCGACGCCCCCACTGACCTGGAGCTGACAGACCAGAAGAAGAGGAGTGTTCAGCTCACTTGGACCCCTGGGGATGAACACAACAGTCCTATTCAGAGTATGTCTTAAGTGTGTTGGTATCAGGGTGTATGTCTCTGTCTGTTTGGGATTTTCATAAGAAGACATATGTTTTTTAAAAGGACAATTCACCTTTTTCACATAAAAATATAGATATTTTGATTATCTTCCAAAGGAAAGTCTGTATTAAAATGTGGTGTGTGGATTGATAGAAGTGGGCATTTAGGAGGCAAGGAGGGTCTAATTAAAGATGCTTTTAAGTTGCATTATAGGAATTGTAGGATCTAGCATTTTAGGATCTTGATCCATACAGGGACTAAAAGTCAGGATATCTCGGCCTCTGCTGCTGATTTTGACTCTAAAAAGATAATTGATCTGATGAGTCACCCAACATTATGACGATGCTAAACCAAATCACTGAGGTCACCTTTGGTTAATTACATTTTTGACATTTAGCTAGATTTGTGAACAAAATCTGAATGATTTACAAACATCTATGATTACAATTGTAACACCCATCCCATGTAGCTATATAGTATTACGTTAATCTGCCAGGTGTAGTAGTACTATGGGCGGGGTCCTGGGTGCAGTTTTAAACCTAATGGCGCTATTACCTGTTCTTATGAATTATTTAAGTACGTCTTATTCTGAAAACTGAAATGACTGGCGGTGCCTCCAATAGAATTAAGGAAGTCAAATAAAAGGTCTTTGCCTTCTATTAAGTCCTTTCATCTTGTTTTAAACAGTTATTACCAAAACATGAATTAGCTTATTTGTGATGAACTTTGATAAACCAAATATACTTTAAATGCCTTAACACACAATGTTTGGTATTTATTAGAGCAGGTACAACAAACAATATTATTGCAGATGACTCATAAAATGAATGTAAATAGACATATTAATAAACACAAAATGGTTATGAGTTCCTCTCAGTAAATCCTTCTTTTGCAATCTTCATTGGTTACCATACAGGCAGACAGAACATCTTTAACATGTGACAATCAATACATTGTGAACCCACACTCTCTCACACATACACTCACTCTACAGCTTTAACCAAAATATAACCAAACACCCCGTTGCAGGCCTGAGTCGTGGCTTGAGAGCGTTGAGGCCTAAAACTGCTGTGGCCGCTTCACTTGTTCACACAAGCATTAAACAAAAGGGCATGTGCAAGTTTGTCAGTACTCACAAATCCATGGACTATTCAGAAGGGCAGGTGAGGAGAAGCTGGGTGATGGACGGCAGGCAGAGTGCAGAAGAAACAGCAGCAACAGTCTACAGCAGCACACGCACAAGCGGGAAACACTTCTCCATAGCGGTCCAAAGGAGACTTCCCCCTCTTCTCTCTTACAGTCACAAATGTCCGTCTGCTCTTGTAGATCACAAAAGTCCAAACCATAGGATAACTGGTCGTCAACCACTAAGTTATGAACAATTTGCTCTCTTACACTGTTCACTGGACGGTGATAATTCGCTTCTGCCTTTCTCCAAATCACGGTCCCTGGCCGCGTACGCCCAAGCCCCACCCCTCTACTTGAGAATGGGATTCGATTTGCTGTTAGATTCAGAACATCCAATTAAACAATGAAATACAAAGATTTACATATTATGTTGCTAACAAGTTAGGGTGTTGGGCTGAACACATGCTGGATCATGTACATATTAACCAAACTATGCTCATTTGCATGAACTCTAACCTTTGAACTGTAAAGATTATGATTCCCTTATTTTAACTGTTTTATTCATATGGATCTATTTTTGCCAATACTTATACATTCTTAACTTGTGTAAAAACTATTAACATCCTGATGTCTAAATGAATTATTTAGGCAGGGCTACACAATCAACCAATAATATAGTCTGCAAGGTCAGTGAAAAAAGTGAAAAATAAACCAAATCTGTCTTTTGGAAAAAACAACCGACCCTAAAGGACTGAAAGGGGGCTGTAATGAGTTGTTTCCTCCATGACAGCTGAAGTCAGCTTGAACAAGTGCCGCGTAATGAACAATATTTGGAATACTACTTTCTTTTTTACACAGAATTTCTGATCCAGTATGAAGACTCGCTGCACCACAGAGGGCACTGGCATAATCTCACCGAGGTCCCCGGCACCCGGACGACAGCTCACCTCAAACTGTCGCCCTACATCCACTACACCTTCAGAGTTCTGGCCCTCAACGCTGTGGATTTCAGCCGCCCGAGCTTCCCCTCCAGAATGGTTAAGACAGAACCTGCAGGTACAGACTGATGGAAAAGCATATTCATCAGATTTTAAACTGACCTCAGTGATGTTTTTCCAGGTTTTCCTTGGAATACTGTTTCATATTGTCTTTATTATATATTTTTTTGTTTTAGCTCCAGACGAGAACCCAACAGGTGTACATGGATTTGGAACAGAACATGATAATCTTGTAATCTCATGGAAGGTAATAAAGTTGTATAAAGCCATCTGTTTTAATCCTGAATCATTTACTGTTGTCCAGGGAGTACCATGAGAAAAGTGTCCTTTTACTGTGAAGCACAATTGTATTATTGCCTGCTCTTATGAGATTGCTATCATCCACATAAACCATAAACATCATGAAGTTACAAAAAACAAGTTACAATTTAAACTTTCTCATCTGCAGCCGCTGACTGGCCTCCAGGCTAACGGTCCAGGGCTTCACTATAGAGTGATGTGGAGGCAGAAGGCGATGGACAGCGATTGGACCACAGTGACTGTGGCTAACAACTCCAAGTTTGTTGTGTCTGGAACGCCCACATTTGTTCCTTACGAGCTAAAAGTTCAAGCAGTGAACGACTATGGAGCCGGACCAGAGCCTGCTGTTGCCCACGGCTACTCCGGAGAGGACTGTGAGTTGGAACGACCCTTTTGACCCTTAAAGAAAAATCATTACGTCCAAGAGTCTGGGGTGATGAATTTGGCTGGGTAACCTAAAACATTTTCTCAGTAAGTTTCCTTGTGTATTTAGCTGTTCCTTGTCTATTGTACAGTGCCGGTAGCAGCTCCAGAAAATGTGCAGGCGGTGTTGCTAAACAGCACTCTGGCAGAGGTACACTGGGATCCTGTGCCCACTAAATTAATACGAGGACATCTCAAAGGATACAAGGTACAGTCCGAATGTACACCAATACCACCTACCATAACACACACACAAACACACAACTCTTACTGTATACTAACTGTGTAACCTGTAGGTGTACTACTGGAGAGAGCGCAGCCTCCACAAACACAACCCCCATCTCATGGAGAACCAGGTCCTGACCTTCACTGGGAACCACACCCACAGCATGCTGCCTGGCCTTCACCCCTTCAGTCTCTACTCATTCAATGTCAGGGTTTATAACGGCAAGGGGGAGGGTCCCCCCAGCCCCACCCAGAAGTTTGAGACACCCGAAGGAGGTAAGACAAGGAATACTCTTTGTTTCTTTTTTATTTTAATTATATCACAACTGAGACTGAATGTCCTGTAGTGCACCTAATTATCAATATAAAAAATATAAATTTCTGTATAAAAATCCATTCATATTTTCTTCCTTTTTAAATTAATATGACGTGTGCTTACATAAAACCAGTACCAATCATCTTGACACCACACCATGACATCATCCATCATTCAATTTGCAACTTTTAGCGACAATGGAGGTGTGTGTGTGTGTGTGTGTGTCTGGTCTATCCTGTGTTGTGCTGCATTCCAATCCAGCCTAATCTTTAGCAATCCAATCAAATGCGAGATATTTGATTCAAATCCCTTTTGTAACTAGCGATTAAATATTCCAGTTCACTGTGGAAAACTTCACAGTGCAGAAGCTGAGGACATTCTAACTTCTGTTTCACTGGGACTTTAATATATCCATCCATCCATCCATCTTCCGTAACCTGCTTATCCAGTTAAGGGTCGCGGGGGTGCTGGAGCCGATCCCAGCTGTCAATGGGCGAAGGCAGGGTACACCCTGGACAGGTCGCCAGTCTGTCACAGGGCAGACATATATAGACAGACAACCACTCACACTCACATCCACACCTACGGGCAATTTCAGAGTCATCAATTAACCTAAGCTGCATGTCTTTGGACTGTGGGAGGAAGCCGGAGAACCTGGAGAGAACCCACGCTGACACAGGGAGAACATGCAAACTCCACACAGAAGGTTGTCCAGCCCGGGAATTGAACCCGGGCCCCTCTTGCTGTGAGGCGACAGTGCTAACCACTACACCACCGTGCAGCCCCGACTTTAATATAACAAAGTCAAATATACAAGATACAAATTTGGGTATCGTGATTATTAAACCTTAACATGTAATTGTTATAATTTGTGTCTAAAAAATTACCTAGTTAATAATTTCTTACATTAAATGCACATCTACTCGTTCTCCCTCATTGAAAAAAACAATCCAGAATCCATTAAAACGCATTTTTTTTCTAGTTTAACTAATGACACATGTTGTCTACTACTTCACTGAAAAGTCCAGTCAAACTAGTTGTGATGTCACACAATCATGCTTCATCTTGTGCATGCTTAATACTTTAAGTTGAGCACAAAGAAAATTTCCTTCTTCAGCAGATGAACGTAGAATGTCAAACATTTAAATTAATTAAGAATAAGCAAAACCCATTTTTGAGTGGGAAAATATTATATGTAGCCCTGTTTAGCTTTAAATGGATGAATTTATATGTGTTATGTGTTATGTTATATCATGATATATGTGTTTTCTGTAGTGCCGAGTGCTCCTACTTCCCTGGTGGTCACCAACCCCAACCTGGACGCTCTGACCCTTGAATGGAGTCCTCCTCATGACCGTAATGGACGCATCACCGGCTACACCCTCAAATATCAGCAAGGTGAGGTTTTTTTTCTTTAAGACTTCTAGATCTTTGCCTAGTTCATTCGTGTAGTTTGTAGTTTTGTATGTCCTCCTTTTTCATGTCTTGTAGTGTCATCCTGTTCAGAGATTATAGGACAGAAAAAAAAAAAAAAAAAAAAAAAGTTTAGAGTAGTACTAAGAGCATTTCAAGTTATTTTGCCTAAATTACAACACAAATTAACAAATACACTTTTGTCACTCCCGTCCTCTATTCCTGAACCCTACACCTCTCTATCCCAAACGTTTCATTTCCACCTTTCTCATCATTGACACTTGACTCCATCTACGACCTCCTCCTCCTCATACTTCTATTCAACTTATCTCACTACTTCCCAACTTCCATCCCATTATTCTTTTTACCAATCCTCCATTCCTGTAGTCAATAACTCCAATGAGCTGGGCCCAGTGGAGGAGCTGGCCCTGCCCGCCAATAAGACCTCAGTCACTTTGCTCAACCTCAAGTACAGCACGCGCTACAGGTTTTATTTGAATGCGAAAACAGTCAGTGGAGCAGGCCTGGCCATTTCTCAGGAAGCTGTCACCATCATAGATGAAGGTAAGTCAAAAAAATGCAGATTGTTCAAAGTAAATTACCTTAATTGTATTCATGTTTTCTTCAACTGGAAAGCTGATTGACATTAATTATTATTTCCAAAACTCAGGTAAGAGGATCCAAACATGCTTTTCATTAACAGATCATATTCACAAAGTATGAAGTCCATGCAAAGTGAAAACACTTCTATTCTGTACACCATATTTCATTCACCAAATGTTTTGACTATCTCGCCTTCATCAGGAGGCACATATTTTTAAAAAGATGATGGTGATGTAGTTTGTCATCTTTTAGTTTTTATGTGATTTATAAGTGAGGAAACCAGAATCAACCTCAGACACCATCCTGATGAAGGCAGGGCAGCCAAAAAACATTTGAAGAATAAAGCATGGAGGTGGTGCGACATGTTTAAAGTTTGGATGGAGTCCCATTGAAGCTCACACTGGTTGCACCACGCTGTGTGTGTCTTCTCAAAGTTAGAAATTGTTGGTTTGCATTGAAAAACATTCCTCCAAACAGTGAGACGCTGTTAATTGTGAATCATGGCATTTAGTTTTTGTGTTTTCTGTAAAGTAGCACAGAAAAAAACAAGTCAATTTATTGATAAGTTTACATTTGAATGCATCAACAGCAAATTTGATTGTGATTTTTTTTAATACAAGAACGGCAAACATATGCTGTGCCATCGTCTCAAATCAAAACATTTGCTGTTTTTATATCATTGTAAGTTAAATATGTTGAAGTTTTAGACTGCTGGTCTGACAAAACAAGTAACTGGAAGGTGCAAACTCGAACTGTGTAAAATTATTATCTGCATTTATGTACTGTTTTTCTGACATTTTACAAACTAAACACTTAATCAATGAACTAAAATAATGCTCAAGACATTAATTGATAATGACTCAGAACATTGTCCTGCGTTTTGTGAATGTGAAATCCTCGTCATTCTACCATGTATGATGCACACTATTCCATAGCATTATCTTTTATTTTTAGCATTTTACATCCATTAGCATGATTTACATAAGCTCTTCATCCACGTCTATTGGAACATGAGTGTGATCCAGTTGCATTGTTACATAAGGTGACCCATGCTGTTGTAAACATCGTCTCTTATATGACTCCGCATGAGCAACATGAATGTCGTTACCGTTACTGTTACATGCAGTGACTCACATGGCGAGGGGGGTCCTCCCATAGTGACCCCTGTCCTGTTGTTTCTCTGTTTCCTGTTTTCTCTCTACAAGTTCTAACATCACAGCATGACGTAGATGTGGGCGCAGGTACCGCTCGTATCTAGACTCCTGCATGTTTTTACAGATACAGCCCAAAGCTTCAAAACCCACCGCAAGCATGCACTCATTGAGCAATTTCCCCTTCGTCGCTATCAAACTCTGCAGCCCACCAAACTGCTCCGCTGAGTTCAAAGCTGAGTAAAGTTCAAAGCCACAGAGATAAAGATGCTATGTGACGTTTGCCTTTTTTAATGTCATGTGATAAGACTAGATGAGTCTCTGCTCTTTTCTTTTTTTTTCTTTTTCTTCTACTGTGCCTTTGGCGACTTTGACCCCTGGCTAAGTTCTTCCACGCTGGCCGCCAATTGATGCTAGACGCTGCACGGCAAGCGTTTGCTTGGCATGCCGATGATCTGTGTTCATTGTGTTTGATGACTTCAGTGTCTGTGGACAGTGTTTGCGTCTCTGTGTGTGTCTCGTGTGTGTGGTGTGGTCTTCATGCCTCTCCATGTTGTTTACAGGAAACACGCAAACCCCTCATCCCATTGCACGGTCTCCTCCACCCGGTCCGCCCCAGGGTACAGATACTGCTGTGATCTTGGTTCACTACTATACATGTCCCATTTGTTACATGATCAGCTTTGTGTAGTATTTTGTTTGCTGGCATAGTGTCCCCATTTTAAATTGCTATCGTTTAAGGCTATGAGGTAAGATAAGATAAGAAGCCTTTGCTAGTCACACAGATGTGGAATTTGCAGATTCTAGATTTAATACATCAAAACAATTTATTTGCCAGTTATTGGACTGTCTTTTGACCAACAGACCGATCTTGATGGTTGTCTCTTCTTTTGTGTGCTCAGCGCCGCCTGTGAGTCCTTTCGGGAACGTTAGCTCCTCGTTTGGCGAGGACGGGACCCTGATCAGTTGGGAATACTGGGGCCCCGAGCAAAACTTTTATGTAGAGTACATAGTGAAAAACAGTAAGCAAAGCAACACACCTTTATTTCAGTCCCAGACATAGGTGGCAAGAGAATCCTACTCCATTATTGGTATGTGCAGGTGAATAGAAATATTGGCAGCCACGTTGACGGTGGCCCCTGCCAACGTGGACCCAGATGTGATAAACCAGGCTGTCTGTGATTGGATTTCTAATTAACTTGGTCTGTTATTGATTAGAGTTGCGTGCAGCTCCCTTTAACAGTCTCGTTGGAACTTATGCAGACAAACATCATAAAAAGCAGCACAAGCTTTCTTGTTATGCCAACCCGATTTTGACTGAAGCAGTCTCCATTGTTTTTATCCACCTGCAGTCAGAATAAAAAAAACTGTGTAGTTGTAGTATGGCTCTCTCACACCTTCTGTTTAATGGATTCAATTAGGGGAATATTATAATCATAGATTCCCAGTAATTTAGAAAATGATGTTATCAAACAAATTATCTTGTGATCATCAGTCAAACACATTTCATATTTAGCTCATCACCACATGTACAATTTATGGTGGCCCCAAGACACACTGCCACTTAAGAAACACATGCAAATGGACTCAAGAAATGAAGAAAGAAAGAAAGAAAGAAAAGCTAAATAAAGAAAATATCTTCACCAATTTGACAACATGTGCTCAGCAACACATCTCCATCTGTGAGCCATGTGGCTACCATGGCTAAAAACGCTGCACAATGAGATAACAAAAAAAGATACAGAAGAAATCATCAAATGCAGGAAACAATCACAAAACACTGCAAGTCATACAGGAAATAACAGAAATGAGTTACAAAACAAGATCCAGGTGTGTTCAGGACTATATTTAGGGTTCCTTAGCAACTTCTGTTGTTTTTCTAACTCATTGTTGTTGCATCCTGTGCAACTTGCAGCATTTCTTTATATGGTCATGTTTCCTGTTGTTGGTGAAATGTGTTTTCTTAAGTTACAGTGTGTTTTACTTTCAGGGCAATAATTAATTCATAGATTTAACTGTTTTAGAACTCCATAATCCCATAAATATTAACAGTTTAGATATAATATAGACAGAATTACTTGCAGTTTAATCCCATGTAAGTAGATGTGTTTTTAGATCCCGTGATCCCATGATGTCATGATCCCATATGAAGTGTTTGCCTTCTCAAACGTACCTCTCTTCATGAACGTCCCCCCCTGCAGATGAAAGTGAAGAGGAGTGGCAGAAAGAGCCTGTGAACGGCACTCAGAATGTTATGCTGAAGGGCTTAAAGGGGGGCCTCTCCTATAGGGTGCGTTTGGTGGCCAAAGATCACCACAACCAGCCGCTCCACCACTCTAAGGAGCTGTTGGTCTCGGTCCCAGGTGAGGCAGTTCCTCGTGCGGTCGCCTCCACCATGGCCTGGCCTTGCACTGTGCCGTGTGTGGACCGTGTGGTATCTTGTGCCGTTGTGTAGTTATAATCCAGTCAAGCATGGTTTAACAGATGTGTTGTGGCGGCTCTGTATGCCAGGCATGTACTGTAGCCATAGAGAGACAGTGTGCATGATTGTGTGGTTTAATTTAACCACCATGAGTAATTAAAGTCAGTCGTGTAGATTTGGTAATCCTCATATAGAAGTTCGATATATGTTTAGTGGTATAATATCCCACCTAATATCACCAACAGTAAACCTCCGTACGTACAGTTTGTGTGTTATCTGTGTGTGTGTGTCTGTGACTGTCAGTGTGTGCACTTGTGAGAGACGAATTGATTTGTGTGTACTAATGTGGTTTTCGATAATGTGTCACCATTAGCTTAATCTAGGAGATTTCTAGCTTCTCTGACATGAAAGTCGTCCTTTTCTGTAACAATAAGCAATCATGATCCACTCATGAACTGAATTCTCTAACAAATACATACTAAGAAAATGGCTTGTAAGACGTTTGTTTTTTTGCACGTGATTTCTACGATGAATGTTCCTATTTTCCCTGTCCGACTGGGAAAAGATCATCCAGTCATAAATGTTTACGTCCTCCTCTCCTCCTCTGGCCAGCTGTGGCGAGCAGACAGGTGGACATCGCCACTCAGGGATGGTTCATTGGCCTCATGTGTGCCATCGCTCTGCTCATCCTGATCCTCCTCATTATCTGCTTCATCCAGAGGAATAAGGGAGGAAAGTACCCTGGTGAGTAGCAGCACAAACACCACCACTAACACACTCATATATAAACCCACCCATGCCTTTTTTGCGACCATTCAATTAGGTTTAATACAATTGTCTGATTAGATTTAATGGTTTTGGGAATATTGATGTCTTTTTATAGAGCTCTTTGTGTCAGTTTATGGCTGCCACAATGACTATCATAATAATATCATAAATAGCTTGCTGCATTTTTTACACTGTAACATATTTAACGGTATTTTGACATTTATTTCTCATTATGTAATTTCTTGTTACGACACAAAATCAATATATCTTGTTAAAAAACACGTTTTCATTAAAACAACATGCTGACTTGTCACATTAAACGCAGGAAACCCTTCTCATTAAAACAACATATAAAAGTCTCTTGAACATACCAATGTATTATGTATTAACGTGAATTTTTTTCTAAGATATGTTTTTCAATAGTATAAGGAACGTTTTCTGATAAATTCATACGTTATTGTAAGAAATGTTTTTGGTTTTAACTGGTTAATTTGATGTGTAGTAATCACAAGAAACATATCTGGTTATAACAAGAAATGGAGAAATATGTAGCTTTTTGTCACATTCAGTCTGAATAATGAGGAATTATCAACAACAAAAACAACTTATATTACACATACACCTTTGTGATTGTTTCTTGCCTAATCTTATAAGCTGGTTTGTCTAAATTTCTTCCTCTTCTCTCACTAGTCAAAGAGAAGGAGGATGCACACACAGACCCAGAGTTCCAGCCAATGAAAGACGATGACTGTACTTTTGGGGAATACAGGTGAGAGAAAGTGCTCCGGCCTCTGGAGCCCCCAGAGCCCCATTTTTTACCCATCAACCCCTGCCCCGTCCCTGCTTTCAGCCTAGATCCGCTCTCTGGGGCTGGGCTGGAGCTCTGCACTCCCTTCCTCCTCTCAACCTTTACAGCTGACCAATAACTGACCCAGGATCAACGTTGAAACAAAAAGAAGAAGTGCCCGTCATCAGAACCTCTACCACCGTGAAGCACAAGATTTTTTTTCTGGGTTCTGGGACGTCCTGGATGCCACCTGTGTCGGACTCTGTTGTGCGTGTGCTTGATATGACATTGTGGTGTCATTTGAGGAGCAGGAATCTTCAGGTTCAAGGGATTCTTGGGTTTAGGTGTTTATAATCTTTGCAGAAGACTGTCAGGAAAACAAAACTATAAGCTAGTCATTTGCACCACATCCTAAACTGACCCTGAGCATCGATCCCATTCCAACTTATAAGCTATTCATTAACATCCTGTGTACAGTATATATAGTATTAACACTTTGCCTAGTGTATTGCTACTTACATACACAACCCTGATAGGATTGAAACTAACTGAAATGATCATTCCTTCTAACTTACAGCAGTTATCCAGATGTGCTTGTTAGCATCCTCAGTCTAGGCTGCTTCTCCAATCGCACGCAGAATAAAGAAAAACAAAGCACTTTACTTCTGTATAGCTAGCTTTATTGAATTGTTTTTTAAAAGTCGATTTATAAAATGGTCTTGCTTTTATATTTTATATAATTTTTTGTATTATGTAAACATAAATCTGTTCTATGAATTTTATGCTGTGATGAATACAAATCGATACATATATATAAATATATATAAATATATATATAAATATGATATGTGACATGCATGGTGTAAAGATCTGATATATGAAAATTAGCTCTAGGCAATAATGTGTTGAATGGAATTATTGTTCATATATAGATAAACAGTACAGAGATGGATATGGATCTTATATTAAATAATCAGCATGTTTGAGGGAAGCAATCATCACTGAGTGTACAAGAGCTGGTAAATGCTGTTTATATGCAGTCAGTAGCCATTATTTAATAGTAATGAATTCTTAAATAATGAGGCTGTGATATTCTGCATTTTTATTGTTGTCAACAAATCCTTTAAATACACAAAATCAGTGTGGCTCACAAAACGTTTAAACTACTCCAGCTTGTTTGTGGCTCTGCTTAAAGCCCATATTCCTAGTGTAAACTTATAAGATATGTTTTAATTTTTTAAAGGCCAAAGAATTTCCTAAAACTGCTGGGAACTTACTCAAACAAAAATAAATAGTGTATTTATTTGGAACTTTTTTCAGTGGCAGAATTAAAAATATATAGATGCTCATTGTAATGAAGCAATATGTCGCTTAGTTTGGATCATTGATGTGTTTTTAATTGTTTTTAGACAATAATGCAGCACCATGGTACATAAGTACCATTTATGTGAGTCTTATAGCATTTTATCATTGTTGGTTTTGGTCTTTTCACAGGATTTGTTGACAACAAGAAAAATGTAGGTTATCATCAGATTTATCTTTTAAAACTCATGTAGAGAGACCCACTTACACGGCAGGGGAATCTCTCCAATGGACATAAATCAAAGAAAAAAGTAGACAATAAATCACAAGGCAAAGTGTATAAATATTATAGTGCCTTTGTGAGAGTATACTTTCTATCCATGCTGTTTCATTTAGCTCAGCTGGAACCCTACAGTATGTCAATAAAGGCAGAACTTCACTCAACTGAGCTGTTCTTGTTTGACTGCAGGAGAGTGTACTGTGAGTTCAGACTCTACGTGTACATTGCATATGTGCCTGTTAAAAGTGCATAGTGAGGAGTGACTGTTGTGTTGTGTGGGATCTCAGCTGGATCTCCTCATCTGATCCCAGGGGTGTAGGTCTCAGGAAAGGTAAGGGTGATGAAGGTGTGTCGGTGGGTCGCGGGTCATTGTTCTGTAAATCTAGCATGTGAGGAGGGTCAGTGGACAGTCCAGTCACTGTGGAGAAAAGTGCTCGCTGTATAAGCATCCCAGGTTCTTTCACGACTATCATCAAGTTTAATATTGGGTCATAAAGCCTTCATCATGTACTTTGCGTGGACAAGTCTTTCAAGTCATTAATGGCTTAACTGTGAAAGTGAATCCCTAAAAAAAAAAAAAAAAAAAAAAAGAAGGCTTTTCCTACTGATTAATATCTAATCTAAATTTAAAAAAGCATTTCAGCATTATGATGGCTTTTGTGATCTTATCTCATTGATGTTCAACTCATGTATGTGGAATGTATCTATTATCCAAAGAAAACTTTCTTTGCAGATTTTTCATGCATTTTGCACAATTTGTGATTATTATCATGCTTGCTTCGGGGGGGATGTTTGGCTGAAGCCTTGCTTTTCCAAATTTTTATTCACATCATTGCCTTGGATTTTTCTGTTTATCATCACAACCTCTGCCTCGGGGGGAGGGGGAAATGCTTTTTGTCAAACAATACATTTACCACTTCATATTTGGTTTCAGGGGGAATTTGAACAGGGTATGGCTGCTTGAGCTTTATTCCCCTTCTGCCTGATGGAAACCAACTAATCATTCATCGCTACTGTTTTTTTAGACATGGAGCAAGCTAAATTCAAAGTTTCTTCTTGTGCAGTGGTTCACTGTTGCATATTCATGTGCATAGTTTACAATTTTAAAAAGTTAAGAGCTCAAAGAACAAACCATATTATTGGTTCGTTTCTTTTACCATTACCAAATTGTACAGTATGTTTTGGTAAAAGTAGCAGTTCAGTGCTCCATCTAAAAAAGTCACTAATCTCCTTGTTGCATCTGTCACACCATCTCACCTGTAACACCTGCATGTTATTTTCTCCTTCAGTGACAATGAGGACCATAAACCGTTAAAAGGGAGCCGCACGCCGTCTAATGGGACAGTTAAGAGAGACGACAGTGACGACAGTTTAGTTGACTACGGGGAAGGAGGAGACGGACAGTTCAACGAGGATGGCTCGTTTATCGGCCAGTATAGTGGGAAGAGTGCCAGCAGGGAGACTGCTGAGGGCCACGAGAGCTCCGAGGCCCCGTCCCCTATTAATGCCATGAACTCCTTGAACTCATTTGTGTAGCCAATCAGACCTCACAGACCGGTTTGAGAGGCTACACGGACCGCTCAATCCCCCACATCTCTCTTTAAAGGGCTGTTCCAACACTGCATGGCTTTATGATCACATCTCCATCCCCAGTGTCGCACATGAACAAACACACACAACTCATCAAAGACATTTTGGTTTTCCGCTCTGAAGTCTTTATGGAGACCTGTGGCTCATTATACCTTATGCAGCATTTAGGAATGAAGAAGCTCAACCAGGCATTTGATTTTTAACAGTGCATGCATTGAAAACACCTGATATGACCCAAATCCATATTTAAATTAACACTTTGATATTAACAAGTGAAGTGTTCTTACAGGAAACTTCTTATGGACTATGCAGTGCTCGTCTCAGCTATATTTTGATTTTGTTTTTGGTTATTATATTATCTACTATGTTCAAATAGTAATCAGTGTCTAAAGTATATGACTATTACTCAATGTTTTTTTTTTCAACACAGAAGCTTGGACTGGAATCTGTTTTTAATTATGTAATTCCATAATGTAATCCCATCAGTGCACAAGGCAGATGTACAGTGTATATGTATATGTATATATATAAAGTGAACGATTTGTAAACTGAATATTGGGAGCAGTGCACAAAGCATGCTTGAGATCTCTGCATTGATACGTCCTCATCTGTCACCACTCTGTTGAATGATCCATCTGCACCTATGAAGGAGGAAGCTGAAATGCTGCATGGCGTGTCACGTGACCTCGTGACCCCCGCATGTAACCTCTTCTTATTGAGCTTGATCTGAAGGCCGATGGGTCCCTGAATCCCTGAAGTGCTCCTTCAGCAGGTAGTGCCTTTTTCTCTTCAAAGCAATCTACGATTCAATTATGAAGTCTCTTCCCAGAATTCAGTGACTGGAACAGAGACAGTAGTAGGAGTGTGGAAGTCACATCCAAGAAAGGATAAGATAAGCTTGAGAAGAGGACTCTGTGGAGGGAGGAGTAATTCATATACTGTTATCTTTTTCTGTAAAGATGTCCCGATGCCTTGAGACACAGGGCTGGCTTTGATTCCTCCAAGAAGCTAAGCGCACCTAAATTGGATCAGACTAAAACATCATTAAAACCACATCCGGTGCATTTTCAAAAGTCTGCAGTCATTATGTACAGAACCTGATTGTATTTCTGCAGTGTATGAATGTATGGATGTCTGAGTGTGTAGGTGTGCGTGTGCGTGAAATACTACACATTATTCAATTCCTTTTAGGCAAAAGTTATTCACTTGTACTAACTACACTTGTGGGCCTTTGGACGGGATCAAGATTTATTTTCTCTTAACTTGCATCAAGTTTTTTCTTTTTAATGACGTGTAGAATATTTGTTGAATTTGTAAATACGTTAATTGATTGTACAGGGACAAGCAGCGTTTAAGGCAGCCTAAGAGGCAGAATTGTGCATGATATGGTTTAACTTGTTGATAGGGCTGTATTAAATATAGAGTACTTGTAGAGAATATATATATCTTTTTTTTTTTTTTTTGCTGTGCACAGTGTACATTGTATTGTAACTAACTGGACAGAAAAATTGCATATAAATTTGAATTTTGATTGTTTTCTGATTTGCTTGTCAGCGAGTTATATGACTTTGATATTGTACAACATGTAGTATTTAGCAACAATATTAATTGATGCACAGAATTATATTACTCTGATTTGTATTGGTTCTACGCAGTCCCACTATACTGCCAAAACGATGCTTTTTTTCTGACAGTATTGCAAATGGTTTTGTATTTAAGAAACAGATTTGTACTAACAGATGCTTTTCTTTGTCTCTATTTAAGTTTCTCCTTTTAGTGCAAGTATGAAATTCAAGCTACTGGAAATATAATGAATGAATAAATAATTATCTGCTTTAATTTCAGTTTTCAGACTGTTTACTCAAAAATGTCATTGAGATGATTGATGTTCTGACTCATTTGAATTTCAGTGAGTCATGAAAGCCCTGTTTTTTAGTCCATGCATGTTTTTTGCTACATAATGAAATCCCAACAAAAATAAGCAGAAAAACAAATTTCTGCTATTACTTTTTATGAAATAATGGAGAGTTTTACTTCTTTGGGCCTTAAGCAATTATTGAACTGAAACCATAAGAGAAGTTTGGAGGGGAAATCTGACTTTAGTGGAGCTGCTAAAAAAACTCTATATATCTAAAAAATATCTAAAAGGTGATAAGGAGCACGAACTAGACACTACCTTTTTGGTTGGTTGGGAATCAATGGTTATGGTATTTTAGTTTATTATAAATATTTTACGTAGAATCTATTACGTACCAAGTAATTACACTTGTCAAATGAATAAAGGGCCGGGAGACAACAATTTAAGTGAAATAAAAGCACATAGTAGCATACAATTGAAATTCTTAAGTGGTGTGCCTCAAAATTGTGCTTGAGTTCAGTACTGGAGTAAATAAATCTAAATGACTTTCCACCACTGTCAGTGTGGGTTAGTTGGCATTGGACCAATACCATCTCCTGCTGCAAATGCCTGGGATATAGAAAGAACAAGATGGATTTCATCCCTCCATAACTACATTATGCACAGGAATAGTAGTAATAAGACCAAGGTACAAATGCACACACAACCATCTACAACACAGGCTTAAACCTACATCCTTAACTACGCACAGAACAGTAACACTACTCTGTACAGAGGGCTGTGATGCCTACACCTACCTCAGTCTCCCTAGTGTGATGCTGCTATAGAAAAGGCCTTATGGAACACGACAGTTGGGCTCCATCTTTTTGGCACTTCCACTTCCATAACAGTCATATTGTCAGGGTAATAGCGAGAGACCGGCTCGCCATCTGGTGCAATATAACACTGCAATGGTGTAAGGAAGCGGGGATGTCTGGTATTGTGTCTTGGAAATATTTCCTCTCCCTCTGGCAAGGACTCTTTGCCTTCTGTTCATTCAGGTACTCTAATTCATTTTCCCAGGTGAAGCTGTTTGGGGATTATTTCACAGGATTGTTTGCAGTTAATAACGGCAGTGTTTGAAAATGGATTGCTGCTTCACATATTAATGAACTAGTGTTGATGTTTTTTTTTTGTTTTTTTTTACTTTTCCAAAATGAAAGCCAAAAATAGTTTTATGAAGGATGAGAGCATCAGTGTGAAACAGCAGCTGGTTGGTAGAATGTCCATAATATCTCAACCAAAACGAATGACTCCCACTCTCAAGCCGCAATGATCTCAAAGACCTGATGACCTTCAGCTGCAGGAAGACATTCATCAATTTGTAATTGTTTGACAGATTTTTTTCCCTCTTGACTTTACTGCCACCTAGTGATGTGACGCAACTACACCGATGGCTGAATAAGCAACAGGCTTTCGAACACTAAATATTACATTACATTACAGTCATTTAGCAGATGCTTTTATCCAAAGCGACTTACAATCAGTAGTGTATTACATATCATTCACCCATTCACACACTGATGACAGGCTACCATGCAAGATGCCACCATCAGACTCTAACTAACATTCATGCAACATCCAGTCCACACCGATGGCAAGCCTTCGGGAGCAACTTGGGGTTAAGTGTCCAAGGACACATCGACTGCCGAAGCCGGGTATCGAACCTCTGATTGGAGAACTACCTTGCTCTCCACTACGCCACAGAATATGAAATGTTATGCAAGGCAAATGATTTGAACTGTCAATATAATTGTTTAAAAACTTTATTTCTGGTAATCAATTTCAGGGGGACAACAATTTAAAAAAAAATAGTAACTCTATTTAAATCACAATATACTCAATTACCTCATACATTTAAGCCCTCAGCCTGTTTGTTTGACCCTCTCTTGACATCCCGACTCCTCAATTACAAAGGCTTCCTGTAAGAGGCTTAGCTATTTATTTTCATGGCAACAGAATCACATTATTTGTCCGTCGATTGGTGATGATTGGGACCAAACAAGCAGCTGTCCCATTCCCCTCCTGAACTCCACCCACCCCTTCTTTCTTGCCGCTCCACACACCACCCCCTCCCTCCCTCCCTCCCTCCATCCTCTCAGTCCCTCATCCAATCCTCAGTGGATTTCATTCAGGGTCGGCTGTGCGTCTGCCATAACATCCATTATCTGTTCCCACCTCCTCTGTGTCCGGCTCCTTGATTTACTGCTGGGCAGAAAGCCTGGTTTAAATTGATCTATAGCTGCTTTTACGTCTACCTCCAGTCTGCTTTCAATAGGGGAGTAAGATCATTACATGGTGATGTTCTGTTTCCAATAAAACCCGGGAGCTTTAAAGCGCATGATTTGCATCCAAGACGCTCAAGTGGAGGACGTGATCTTTCAGCTTCTACAAGCTTCCCAATAAGACACCCTGTAGAATAAAAGACATCAAAGGCAGGTATTAGAAAAACACCATCATTTAACTTCTGATATTTATATATAAGTGTGTGCGGAGCTTCGGGCCGTCTGTTTTCTTAGATGTGAGTGGCAGAGCCTTTGTGTCTTTATGGTGATTCGCCCTTTCCTGATGCTCTGAGAGCCGGGGAGGATAATTGTTTATGATTACTCTGTGACATTTCCATATGGCTGACGAATGGTTTGCCAACACGAACACACACACACACACACACACACACACACACACACACACACACACACACACACACACACACACACACACACACACACACACACACACACACACACACACACACACACACACTCACTTATGCACACACATCTGTCAAGACCAAGCTGTTTGGAGGCAGAATGGTAGGTTTGGTTTGCCTGAAATTGGAAAAACTCCAATTGTGGAAGGAAAATCACCCCTTCCAAGTGTAACGGTATCTTTTCTACACCAGTGTTTCTATCAACTCAAGGAGGATGTTTTTCATGAGGGGGAGGGGAGTGAGCTGATGCGGTGGCAGATATCATTGCAGTGCTGTTGGATGGATGCTACATAAAGTAGGAGTGCTTTGTTCCATCGATCTGATACTCTCAATCACCCCCCCCCCCCCCTTTTTTTTATCATGATAGCAGCCGGATTATAACTCTTCCCCTGCCCTGATTCCTATTCCCCATGCACCCCCCTCCATGTCCCGTGTGTATTTGGACTGAGTGTGTGGGGGTTACCTTTGCATGAGCCCCCTGTGGAGATCATTGGGGCTAAATCATATTTACCCTCACCCCTCCCTCCCTCCCTCCCTCCTCCTCTTCCTCCTCCTCCTCTGCCAGGCAGATAGATGACAGCCACCTATTCTTTCCCCCAGACAGCAGGGTGTTTGCTGTTCCTCTTATCCACCCCAGAGACGGGCATTGTAACAGTGTTATTCACCAACAGGATCTGTCTCTATTTGCTTTGCCATGTTGTAAGAGGAACAAAAGTGTTTGTCTGAGGCTTGAATACACCTCGATGCTTGGATAACCCGCGCACAAAATAATATCCTTTTGGGCCCTGGATTATACTGCTCTGTTTGGATATCATGAATTTCCTGTGTTACTGAATCCCTCTGGCTTGGCTATTTTCTGTGAAGCGACATCTTTTTCTAATACATCCCCCTCGGCTCAAGATAATGTCTTTTTCTCTTATATTAACAGCAGTTCCCATCTCAAAGGAAACAATACGTTTTTTTGCTGAAATTCTGAATAATAACAACAGCCTTAGGGAACAAAGCAACACTCAAAACAAGACAGAGCTATAACCTTCATGTAAAGTCAGTTTGTGGTCACATTAAGAAGTTATTCTTTGATATTTTCTCCCAAATGCATCCAAGACGGCTAAGTCCCTCAATTAATTCTACCCTGCTCTTTCTCAAGGATTCCTGCATTATTTATGGGCCGCCGCCACGGAAGATTATTATTTGCTGTGTGGTGTTTACATCCAAGATTTAAATCTAATCCCCAGGGATGGAGATGGTCTCATGTTTGGACTGACACAAGGCTAAGGCTTTGTAATTAGCAGAGGTGCCCTTTTGATATCTGTCAGATGAAAAAACAAGGCGACTGTTGACATGCAGGCTGCAGTGTCACTCTTCTCTCATCTACCCCTGGTGGTGTCTGCTCATGCAAACGGATCTATCTGCTCATGCTTTGAAATGATTTTCTCTGAAACTTTAACTGCTGCTAGAAACAATGGAATGGAATTAACTAAGTGGTAAATACATTTTGAAAGGCTTTTAGAAACATTTTGACACACAATAATTCACAAACCTCACTGTCAATTTTCAGAGGTTCCAAGCTGCGCACAAGACAGGTTTAACAAAACACTGTGTGATATTTTACATCAAAGACAAGAATTATGACTTAAGTGTACCAGAGGTTGATGGGTAAAGAAGTCAGATCAAACTAAATGGAGTAAAATGGCATACAGGTCTAAAAACCATCAAAAGATCACACAACACAACAAAAACAGGCAAAGTGTAAAGGCTACATACAGTATACAATACATAGAAAAGTGAATGCTTGATGGGGGCTGGTTACAAATTGGAAGCAGGTGTGTAGGCAGGAGATCGGCCAGGTGATAGTTGGTACAGGGAACACACCAGTATGAGGACAAACTGGTGGCCAGGTGAGGAATGACAGGTAGAGACTGGAGAGCGTAGCAAAACCCGACAACTGGAAGAAATAAGAAATGGAGTGAGAAGCAGATGAAGTGGATGAATCATCACAGTTTTGTGACATAACAGATGGTGAATCAGCTATTCATTTCTGTGAACTAATAACATGATGGAAACATTAATATATGTGCACATAGGACTTTTCTCTAAATTCAGGAACAGATTTTTTAACTGCAATTCTGTCTTTTAGGGAATAACAAAACCAACTCAGCCATGTCTTTGGTGAAGATATGTCACCATTTCAGATACTTAACATAATAATACTGAACAAAACATTTGAAAAAGCCTGATCTACAGTTCTATGAAGCTCCCCCCCCACACACACACACACTATTAACTTCCCATTTTCTGACTGCACATTTAATGTACGATTGAGTTCCAGCAGTTCTTTTCATCAACTGCCATCAGGGGCCGTTTGCAGCAACACAGCTCTGATGAACTCCCTTTGTGCTCCCTGCCCAACAACAAACGGCAGACAAAGTTACAGTTAGCAAATGGAAAGTGAACACAGCAATGCCTCCATCATAAGACACAGATATTTTCTCAGAAGTCGGTGGAAACTAAAGGAGCTGAAGAGGAGACTGATGAATGCTACCTGCTGGTGTCTGTGGGCAGCTGTTTGCTACTGAAGGTGTAACTTTACCATGTTTTATTGTTTGTTTTATTATTCTAACTTAAACATTACCCCAAGGCAATGGCAAAAAATATCCAGGCAGCTTTCAAGAATTGGTCGAAACCACGATTTAAGAGTTCAATGACATCACATTCAAGACAATATAATAATAATAATAATAACATTTCCTTCGCTTATGAATCTACATGGGGGCTGTTTCATGAAATAACCCCTCAAACCAATGGTGCCAATTATCAACCCTTTTGACGATTCTTCCACTTTGGGGGATATTGGGAGTCAGCTAATGCTATCCAAAACTGATATTTATATTACACGATTAGCACTTTAAGACAATGCCTTAATCTAAAATAAATGAGTATAAAATAAGTATCTTTAATCTAAGATAAGATAAAATAAGATAATCCTTTATTAGTCTTTATTAGGGAAATTTGCAGGCTTACAACAGCGTAGAGTAAAGTGCACACAAGAGACATAGTAGAAGAAGACAAGATAAAAAATAAAAAATGAAAAATAAAAAAAAAATAAAACAAGTATTATAAATAAGCAATAAAAAAAACAAAAAAAAAAACAGTAGAAAAAACAACAATAACTGAAATATTATATTTACAGACAGAGAAAAAAACAACAACTATTTTAACTATTTTTAACTTTTTTTTAACTATTATTGCACAATCTGTAAGTAAAACATCCCTAAATGTTACTGGAACTTGCAGGATAGGATCACAGGATAGGATCACATCCTGAGGCCTCATTACATTTATAGAGGTCATAAACTAAAGTGTTTATAGAATGTATCTTTAAATGTTCCTCAGGTCATCCGGGGATCCCTTGAAGGAGCTCAGGAGGAACCCACTGAGGACACCACTGTGGGAGCCTCTGCTCCAACGCTACTGCGCGGAACAAGCAAGTCTAGCGCCCCCCAAACTGACAGTCACAACCCTCCATCCGATCCACGGGGACAGGACCGCCGCTCCGCCGCTTCATCTCCCCGCTCCTGCGGTGCTGAGCATCGTTGAAGGACACACGGACGCTACGGAAGGTAAGAGGACACAGGAGCAACCTGGGCAGATGTAGAGTAAAACTGATTTGTTTGACAGTATTATCAGAGAAGACCGGTTCTCTCCATTTTTTTTTTTTGACAGCTGGTAAAATCAGTGTTGTTTACAACAGCCTGAGTGGGATGCGCGGAGGGGATGGAGCGCAATGCAGAACCAGACGACATGGGTAGGAAGGAAGTGTATTTTTTTTTTGTATTTTTGTGTCGTATTGACAGATTGCACAGACATACTGTGTGTGTGTGTGTGTGTGTGCAAAAAAAAAAAAAATCTGACATGTCGTGGCGTGGTCGGGATGATGCTGTAACACGATCTGCTGCACGTCTTGGCATGCACTTTCCTCCAAAATAATATCCGATGCACAGAGCAGATGTAAGGATTTATATTTCAACATGCATGTGTTTTTAAAAGCAATACGGATGAGTATTGCATTCAGCAGACCACGCCAGAGGCCATAGCCTAATAGCGCCGCACATACCGATGATTCAAACTGCCTTACAGCCAAAAAGATTTCCAAGCACTGTTAACACTTTAATCTGAACGCATGTTCTGGTGTCAGGGATGCGATCCATCGACGCGCACTGGTTGGTGGCAGATTGAGCCGTGGTGCTCGGTAATGGCCCATCGCAGGGTTATTCTTCCAGCGTGTCAGGTGCTGGAGAAGGTGTCATGGGCGCGTCCTGGCTCACCAGACTGAAGGCTTCAGTGGAGAGAAAAACGTCCATACATGTTGCGAAAGTAATGTTTAGGGACTCATAGAAGTGCTAGATAGATGTATAAAGGGATCTTCATAAGTAGTTATTCATAATAATAGTTGGCTTATTGATGACATAATAAAAAAGGATGATGTAGACTCATATCAATCATGCAACTATGCACTGACTCATAGTGAATTATAAAAATCCCAAATGTGAGTTTTGAAATATTACATTGTGTTTTTGTTTTTTACATCTTAGTGATCATCTTATTGATCAGACATCAGTTTTTGAACCTGTGATCTCAGTTAATCGCTGCACTGATGCCGGTCACTGTGTATAAGAGATAAGTGGTCAAGTCTCTGCAACTCAAGAGTTTTTGCTTACATGATCACATAATTGCTTGATTCCGATGGAAGGGAATTTATGGTTTCATAATGGTGTTGACTAATGTCTTGGTTTAGTGCAGCTCCCTGCAGCAGACAGCAGAGTATGATTTAAGCGGCCACAACTTTCAATTGTGGTCTAATGAGCTTGTGATTAATTGTAATCAATACCAACGAACTGAAAGGGAATTATGATATCTCATGGACCTCTTTGTTAGATCTAGACAGCGAGTTGTTTTGCTTTTGTGATGGGCAGATCTGGCTGAACCTGCACCTGCTCTCTTGGATTACTGGTCCTAGATTAACATATTAATGTTGGTTTATGGACTAGTTGATAATAATAGTTTAATCCTGTAAAATTGCTCTTTGGCTTGTGTCCACGCACCTGTAATTTGTTAGAATTTTTGCTTATCTTGAATAAAACTGCTTTTTTCCAGATGATCAATTGATAAATGTCTGACCTTCTTCTCCTCCTGGGCACTGTACACCTAAAATGTTTTTGAGCCAAATTTTCATTTCAACGTTATTTGCCGGATGGTGCCATGTGTGACATTTCTCACTGTGTATTTGTTCTGATTGAATCAGAACCATAAATGTGACACACAATGTCAGAGGGATTCTGTGGCCGCCTGTCAGGTGGAGAGCACTTTATGAATCTTGTAAGCTTGACTGCTGCTAATGCATCCTGTGCAGTCCTGTGTACACCCTGAGGACAGTCCCCCTCCTTCATGCTAGGTGAACAAATTTACTCTGCCCAGAAGTAGGCTAACCTACTCCATGCAAGGCATCATCTTACATTTTTTATCTCCCTTTGCTCCATTATGAAATATGTCTGAATATAGCTATTTTGAATTTTGCAATGAGCTGTTCCCTGCCAGCATATTGGCTGTAAGGCGGCTATGGCTTGAGGAGCCTGCACGATGGGGAACCTTTTTACGTAACACACTACCCTGCAGGATGTGGCTGTTCTGTGATGCATTTCAAGGCTACAGCCTCAGCCTCCATTAGTGTCACAGTCGAATGACTCAACATAGCCGTACACTTACTTCTCCTTTGGTTTGAATCTTCAGTCACACACATCTGTCATGTATTATGGCAGACAGGCTAACCTCACCTGAGGCAGAAAATAGAGCTGCCTTCAGCCTCCCCATCTCCACTTCAGTCAGCATGTAACTTTTGAACATGAGCATGAATGTGAGAGAGATTGCTTTTATTCATCTGGTGTATAAATGTTTACTGCAAATTTGTCAAATGCATGAATAGTTTTTTTGCTATGTACACAAAGACAATGCTTTTCCAATTCAATTAATATCTCTATACAAGCAGCATTACTTTGGTGCCCAAAGCAGAACCTTGGATGTTAGCCATGTAAGATTAGGTCATTTTAGACTCGTTTTAGAAGATTAGATTTGTTTCCAGATGTCCTTCTGAGTCCAGGGCGACAAATTCTTGGGCAAAGATTCAAAGCATTAGCTAAAAAGAAGAAAATATCTTGTGTTTGATTTTTGAGAAGACTTTAAACTGATTGGCAGCGTTGGCATTTGCTAGCAACAGGGCTAGTTTGTCCTCTGGCGGGAATTCGTCCTGTGGACTTGTGTCATTGTTAAATTGAATGCACTCTGAGAGGAGATAGCAACACGAGGCATCCTATGCACACCAACGTTTGTGTGCAGAAACACACACACACAAACACACACCCTCATTGCTGCGACTGTCTTCACTGCGTATACAAGTGCTTCTCTCTGTCCTGCTGACAAAACATGTGATTGCTCTCGTCTCGATGCTTCCTTTAGATTGCTCAGCAATTTACGCACCGGCGATCAATAGCGAGATCCACTAATGGTACGCCATTGAGGCAGAGACATGACGTCTTCTATGTTTGCCTGGAGACAGACCTCTCCTCTGTTCATGCCTGAGGAGGAGAAAGGCCCTCAGTCCCCATCTGCCATCTCTGGCTGTCTGAATACAGTTTGCACCGACCGACCATTGATTCTCCCATTGTGGACTGCTCTCTGCATCCATGTGACAAAGCTTTCAGATAGTTCATGGTTTTGTTATCATCATCTTGTAAAATGGTGGTAATTGTTGGCTTTGTATAGCCAAGAGGTAGAAAAGAGAGCCATGCGGGTAAGAGCTGAAGTAAAAAGATTGGGTTGTTTTGGTATTTTTATATATTTTCTCCAGCAAAAATGCCAAACACTTGCTTAGAGCTTCTCAGGTGTAAGATACTGCTGCTTTTCTTGTAGGATGTGATAGCAATCTGGATCTTTGATGCACCCTACATTGTTTTAAATATAGTGTTTTTTCTCTCAAATCGGTGATCTTTGTTTTACTGGATAAAGTTTTTATTGTCTTGGCTGATCTTCTATTTCTGGGGCCGCCGTTGCCTAGTTGAATCTAACGATCTTAAATTGTTGCTCCCGGCACTTCTGGAGGCTAGTTACTCTTGAAGGCAAACCCCAAATGAATAATTATTCAGCCACGCTGAGTTAAAGTTGTTATAGTGTGTGCACGCATAAATGCATGTATATGGCTCATCTAAGTCTTCTGCAGTCCATGATTTGTATCTGCCATGTCTGAGATGAGGATAAAATACTGCCTGCATAAATGGCCTTTTGTTGCTTTACACAAAAGCCGCACAATGCTGAAGATAAAAATAGATATATTTGATTTCAACTACTGGCTTTTTGTCTATTTATAGCATTAAAGCTCCTGGGAAAAATATGTTATTTATTTACTGACAAAGTAAAAAAAAAAGTTTTTGATAAAATGGCTTTAAGATGTAACTTAAAGTGTCTTTTATCATAGAACATTTAATCTGTTCCCCTGCTCTTTATCAGTGTGATTCTGTTTGTTGATAAAGGGCTGAGCTTCCTCTTTGACTCCTGTGTCTCCTACCGGTTTGTCTATCTGCTAAAGTGATGTCTCATTCAAAATCAGATTACTACATTGCCATTAAGATAATGTGGACCGGACAAGCAGGTAGTGTTTGGAAATTACCTGGTATCTCCCCCTGTCAATCAGGATGACATTGATCAATGTCATCAGAGTGTTATGTTGAAGTGGGTTCAAGTTTCATGGGAAGAGATTTTGCTATTGGTCTGTTTCGGAAGCTGAAGGGTTCAACTCCTCAAAATCACATTAAAATAATCGTTAGGGAAAAAATAAAGATTTTGTTTTATAAAAGAGGTCACTGATGAACCGGGTAAAGGATTGATTTACTGAATGATTAATGAATTAGACCTCCTGTGTGTTCTTGATGAATTTAAATGTTGAGTTTAAGTTAAGACATTATTTTGGCGTCATTGAAGAACAATTAACTAGGTCAGTTTTTGACAAGTTTTCCCTTCTTTTGTCTGATTCGTCGCTCATCTTCTCTATTTTTAGACTTTACAATCACAGTAAATCTTTTGGGATTTATCGACTCAATTAGAAGAGGATTACAAATGTGGGCCCCTTCGCCTCCTAATTTATACACAGCGTGATCAACTTTTTGAGATTTTTCCGATAATATTTGACCTCCTACATTACAATAACAGCAGAAAAAAACGTTTGTTAGCTTATTAGCAGAGCAAATGTTATCTGGCCTCATTGGCACACATTCAATTTCCGCAGTAATTTCAAGCGTTGTCCGCTCATCAAATGGTTAATTGCATTTTGCTTGTTGTCAACTTGTACTACAGAGGTTTGTATTTAATGAAGATAAGAAGCAAAAGTGACAGTACTGGAAGGTTAACAAGTTCAGAGGACAGTTTCCCCTAATTAAGTAATCAAGTTTAAGCATCTTAATATGTGTGGGTCTTAATTAAACTCTTTCTCAAACTGTCTCTTGTGTATTTGTTTAACATTTCACTGAGCAGAAAGATAGTGTAATGCACAGTGGACTCCTCAGCCATCTGCTTTTGCACCTTCGTAGATGCAGTCAGATACATTGTTTACAACGCTTTATGTTATTTCGGTCCAGTACAAGGTTATTTTAAATTTCATGCAATTTGAAAATCAGTGGCGTGTGTCTGATTTATTCCCTTGGATTTCAGCCAGAGTGTTGTTTTTGTAGTTGTTAACATGTACATTCCTCATCTGTTTAGATATTTTTTATTCCTTTCATGGTGTTACAAAACAGGCCAGATCATAAGACCTTTGAGCAAGCTGCAAACATGAATGATCTTTTGTATGGAGTAGAGGAGATGTTTTGGATGATTAAAGGTTGGAACAGAACTAATTACCGTTGATGCTGGCAAAGCCTTACCTATACAGCTATATCCCATCTGACAGTAATTATTCCATAATCTTCACATGAAAGCTAGTATTTAGCATCATTTTAAAGTTTAGATTACCTTCATATCCATCATCATTCATATTCTCAGTAATGGGCTGCATTGTTTAATCCTATTTAATCTGGGTTTATCATGGGATTGTGAAAGCTTACTGTAGTTTCAACCGCTTGCATTGTTATCTTGCTGTGCTGGGGATAAAGAACAAGCCCAACGGTGCAGGGAACTGTCCAATTAGGTACGAAAGCGTCTTTCTCATTGGGGCCAAGCCACTCTTGGGGCCTTTGAGCAAGGCCTGTTGCTATGGCGCTGGGAGCATGGGTGGAAGAAACAATTTGCATGCAAGGCTCCCAAGCATAACCAACACACTCCTCATCTCATACTATCACCTTTCAGGTATACTGACTGTTGTTTTTCATGCTATCCCAGTGCATGTTACCTTATAATGGTGATGCATGCTGTTTACAGCTCCGCCCACTTACTGTGATAGCATACTAAACTACAGCCATGAACTCTCCATCAGTTGTGTGTTGAAAATAATGAAACACTGAGGGGGTCAAAGAGGACTTTTACACTAATCAGAAACGTCCTTGGTGAGAAGCATACTAGTTCTTTAGCTGGCCGACCTTTAGCCTTCTCTGTGGAGGGACTGTATGTGTGAGAAGTGTATGGATAGAAGGCTAATTGCAGAGAGAGCCCAAAGGCGAAGGCCTCCTGGCACGTGGAGCGAATACTGAGCTCTTGGGAAGCCTCATTATACATTTAGGGGCGTCCTGTTTTCCCTCTCTCTGGACAGCTGGACAGCTAAATTGTTTGTGGATCAATAGTTTAGCTTCCCACTGCCTCTACAGAGTGAGCGAAGTGCATTTAAACCCAAGAAATCCCATTACCTTTGGCAGAGATGGGAAGCATAGCACTAGGGGCCTCAGCAAGTGCTATTGCTATGCCCATTATTCACTCTGGCTGTTTGTTTACCTGCAGTGTTTCTGCTGAGACCACCCATAGTCATTTTTAATTCCTGTGTTATCAAATTTTCTTTGATTTCCAGTTGCTTTGCTATTCAGCCATAAATATCCCATGGTATCCACATTTGGTGGTTTTTTTCATAGGAGTATTGCTACATGCACTGTATGTTTAAAATCATACATTGAATGCTGTCATGTCCAGGACACTTGAGAGATCCTCACTAAGCTTGATTGAAAGTAACACGTTTGCGTTTTGCAAGCTGATTATATATTAATGCCGCTTGTTATGACCGGAGCCTGGCTGCAGCCTGTCTGTATTGATTCAACACTTATTTAAAATGCCCGTTGTTTTTCAGCTCAGCTCTTTGGTTATGTAAAAGGCAGAGAGAGAAAAGGGATTGAGAGAGAAGCAAAGGGGGGGAGGGGCGGATGGGGGGTATAATGAGAAACGGACAAGAACAAAACATTTGGAGCTCTCCCTTCATTCCTTAGATCAGTGTAACCAGAAATAAAAGCCGGGGCTGGTGCGAGCTCTGGGCTGCGGGGCCGCCGCTGTCCTCTCCTGGCTCCGTCGCTGTTCTGCTGGCGCACTCGCGTCTCACTGGTCAGCCTCCGAGCTCCTTGGGCCCAAGGCTGCATCTCGACATGAAGAGCCCATTGATGTTGGCAACATTAGCATTCGCTGTAGGCGAGCACGACAAACAGGTTGGTTTTTCCGACAGACCTGCTCTCTGTGGATTCCTCTCAAAGGGTCTCAAATCAACCCTCTTGTTGCATAGCTAATGAGTGTGGATAAAAGAGTTCAAAGAATGCTCATGCAGGCCTCTTTAAGTCCAAGCTGTGTGCCATTTGTATAAATCCTAGCCCTGCCAACTGACATGTCAGGGCAACACTGTCACATCTGGCTCACAAACCCACTAGGTGATGTAACCACTGGCGTCATGTTTTCTGTAAGTGCTACGGGGACAATACACCAGCGCTAATAGCTTCCGACAAACTACCCTAAAACGTTCCTGAACAAAAGTTGTTCTTTTTTTTCGGGTTGGCATATCATTATTCAGATCCGAACCAAAGCATTCTGAGGGAATCTGGCTGACTTATGCATGAGATTTGTGCACTAATTATGCTGCAGATTCTTTTCCTTGGCTGGGTCTGTTGCTGCAGGAGCTTTTGTTGCAATCTGCTAATTCACGCTGCTGAAATGATCCTCACAATTTTACTTAGCAACAGCTAATTGCCCCCAGAGAAGAAGCTGCTACTATCACCGCATGAAAAATAACACATGCGATCCATCCCTTTGCTTTAATTATCATGAGTCAGACTGCTGCTTGAACAAGTCATCCTGATGCAAAGAGAGAGAGAGGTCGAGGGCGAGAAGAAGAAGAAGAGAGAGAGAGAGAGAGAGAGAGAAGAGGAAGCCAGCTTCCTAATTGCACATCTTTCTCTTCTACCGCTTTACATATCAGCCTGACTGTAAAATAATTGACGTTAACAGTAAACAGGCAGATAATGAAGTTGTGCATCACAATACCTCCCTTTTTATTCTCATTACTGGCTATCTAGACTCAGGGAGATGCCGACAATCACAACATCAACTCACTCCCCGACTGAAACTATCTTGCACATTATTCCATGGAGAAAAATAAGCCATGCATGAATATTAATATGGCATTTGTTCAGAGTTCAGTTGGGCACAGAGGGGGACTGCCTCCATACTGTATGTGTGGGCCTTGTGCTGAAATGTGTCAGTAGTATAGTGGCCAGTGTCACTGGTTCGATTATTCATGAGGAAGGTGTAATGACAGCGAGTAGGGGGAAAGGGCATTCAGAGGTGAATCTGACCGGGGGAAAGAGCTCTGAATCCTTTTTTTGTGCACACACACGTGTACATGCACGCACACACACACGTACGCGCTCTGACTCTTATCTGCAACACACAGTTCCACTCATGCTGCACACTGAGGGCCGTAGTGTGTGGAGGACAGAGGCTGTGAAGGGCACAGCGTCACAGCCAAGCAAGCACACATAGACTCCACATGCACACTCACACACACACACACACACACACACACACACACACACACACACACACACACACACACACACACACACACACACACACACACACACACACACACACACACACACACACACACACACACACACACAAATGCACAATTGATGGAAAGGGGAGGGGTGGTACTTTTCTTAATTCCCCTGCAACAGAGGACAACAACACAAAACAAAACACTACTCTTCTATATGACTGAAGGGGGGGGGACTTCTGGATGTTATTCACATTGACCCATGACCAACCAGATTATAATTTAACTCCACTACAATTAAATGAAAAAGTTGCAAAAATGAACGTTTGAGACTAACTGTATATATTAAGCACCAAGCACCTCATATCCCTCCTTTTTCATGAAAGGTTTTCAAACAAAACACAAAACTGAAAATATTATCATGGATACAAATTTAGAAATAAGTGAGAAGCTGTTAACACACTTTTTATTATAGGAATAGTTTGACATTCTAAGGAGATGATTCTAATGTCTGTCCGTTAAATATGAAGCTGGAGCCAGGCAGACAGGTAGGTTAGGTTAGCTTAGCATAAAGACTAGAAGCAGGGGAATATGGCTAGCTTTGTTGTTTCCATATTTAACATAAACCTAAACCACCACCGCTCACAAATAAACATATATATATGTTTATGTCACATACAAAAAACAAAGTGTAAAATTGACAATATGTAGTTTTAGAGACTAGTTATTTTCTCGGGCAAGCCCAGTGACTTCTTGGAGTCTTGTCGTCGGCATGAGGTTGCCAGGCAACCAACAGACAAAGCCAGGCTAGCTGTTTTTTTGTCATGTCCATGAAATATGAGACTTGCTGAATACAATATTCTAGGTTAAATTAGGCAGCACGAGTCATGAAAAAAATGGCTTGAAAACCACTGCTCAGTGCTGTAGTTTTACTTATTCACTGGCTTGAATAAAAACCCAACACAATGTAGGTGAAAGGGCCCTGTGAGTACACTTTAGGCAGTCAAGCAAAAGCATCTGTTTGAAGCATAATATATGAAAAGTCTCTTAACCTAGTTTTGTGTTCTGGCTGCGACTGTAGAGAACACAAGCTTGATTGGAAAGGCTGTAAGCTGCGTGGGTGTTTATCTGAGCTGTGTCTTCTGCAGCAGTTGGACTGGGCGCGCAAACAGCTTCATTGCAGCAGAGATAATTTCCTTATGTAAAGTGATAATCTTGTGATCTGAATGCCAGAAAGCTCCTACACATCTGCACCTCCTTACGCTGACACAGCCAAGTAATGACAGGACGTGACACTTTTGTGTTTGAAAAATGTCAGTGTTTGAAGAGACAGCACATTAGCCTAATCTTAGATGCAGAATTACCTTCACATAGTCTGGCAACACGATCTAAGCACTCTTTTCCAATACCTCTGTTCTTCTCTGTTGTTTAAGCGGGCACCTGTTCTGCCTTATGAGCCCTGATCACATGCCGTGACTTGGCCAAGAGGCACCAGATGACTCAGGTCTTTGCCCAGGCTGTGCTCATTGTCAGTCGGCACACACACACACTGCTTCTTCAACAGGCCGTCTGACTGCGGCCATGTGCTTGGCACCAAACACAGGTGACCGGGTTTGTTGACATGGACACTGTGTCCCGAACACGAGCGTATGATGATGGAGGATCTGGTCCTAATGAAGTGTGTATCCCCTTTTTGCAAATACCCATGCATGTACAAATGAACAGAATATTTTAATTAATACAAAGAAAACAATAACAGAGAAACTGTAAATTGAATAAAACTGTAATATATCAGCAAATACTTGCTTGGCCAGCTGTCATACTCAGGTTTCTAGATATTTCAATAAGAGCTCATGCTGACTTTTTTAAATAGTATATTCAAGGATGGAGTTACTTGAGTGCCAAATAACAGGGGAATATAATTTTACACATAAATGCACCCATTGAGAGAGACTGTGGAGCCTGCCGTGGCACAAGTAGTGGAGGAAGACTTCCTGATGGGTTAGGCATGAATATGCATGGCACTGCTTAAAAGCACTGGCACAGACTAATACAGTATGGCAGTCAATGGTTTCACAGAGCAGGCTTTGTGTCGTGTACACTTTCAACTGAGCCTCTTGTTTGAACTGTCGGCCCTGAAGTGGCTCTGCAGAAGTATCAGAAAGACAAAGCTCTCATCTTGTTTATGAAAATCTTTTAATCTTTTAAATGCAACGAGGAGCCTTATTTTATGTTAATTATATTTCCACACTCACTAGTTAATCACTTATTTATCAGTACGATCGTTGGGTGTTTACATTCCACTACCCAGCTCGGTATTATGACTTTTCATTTGGGATTCATTAAGACTTGAGTTAGTTTAAAGAACCGCTAAGTGTAAAGTTACAAAAATAAACAACTTAGCATGTTTGTGGTGCACTAGAGATCGTTAAAAGGGCCTGTTAAAAAGTCCTCCTTCACAGAGACTAAGTGAGGGGGAAGGGGTGGGTGTTATTTCCTGGAATGATGTGTCATCCATCCCCATCGGCCTTTGAGAGAAATTTGAAGTAAACAAATATCTGCACAGTTTACTGTCAAGTTCTTAAAGCTGCAAATTTGGCCATGCTCCCCTTTTGGCTGCTGTCACGTCAAAGCTACAGTGGCATTGGCAGTTAACGGCCACATTGGCTTAACCAAATTAAATTATCCCTCCAAAAGCTTCAGCAAGGCAATAAGTCTTTCTGCTCATGTCTGCCTTTCCCGAGCTTCTTCTACAGTCTGTACTGAAGCTGTGAGGTTTGACGGAAAGATAGTGAATGACGTTGCTTCCACAGGTTTCTCTACAGGGACAGATGCTGCTGAGAATGAAACAAACAAAACAGATCTGGCCGTTTGGCAGATCCATTCCAGACACATTATTCTTGTACAAGCATACAGCAAGCAACAAATGTATATATACTTGTTTATAAGCTGAGCATACAAAATATGGGGACTTGATGTATATGGCAAAGTCAGACTTTAGTGTAATTACTGTGAACAAGAGATAATAAAACCTAAAAGAAAAAGGACATTTCATAATGGCATAAGGGTTTGTGCTGACTCCACTGAAAACAGAGAGTTTATCAATATGGTGAAGTAAGTAAAAGACCTATTTTAAAATAATTTCCCGTTTTCTTTTGCTGTTTTAGAACCGATGAATATTTGTTGTTGAGGCCTGACTCCCTCTTAGCATGGGGAGCAGAGATGTCCGACATAAACAGTTCATCAGGGCTCAACAATGAATATTGTCAGATTGCCCGGGGAAAGTAAAATACCACGTCTAGCTAGTAAATCTGGAAACTTAAAAATGATTAAACAAATAGATTTTTACCGGAGCTGATAATAGAAGGGTAAGTTAAGGAGTGGGCCACTTGTTAAGTTGGGTGGGACTTAACTCCCCCAACTTAACAAGACAATTAAGTTAGGCTTTGTTGTTATTAGATAACCACTAATATGTAAAAATGTACTTTTGGCAAGTAGGTTTGTCACGTGAAAAAAACATGTTGAACCCTGTCACACACAGCCATGAACAGGCAGGCTTGGGTAGTCAGAAAGTAAACATTGATGGTTTTGGACCTTTACTTGGGTTTTGTTGACAAGAGGAAAAATACAGACTAGCACCCGTCTTTGTGTGAAACAGTGGGAAACATGGGAACTCACTGCAGCACTGGAATCAAAGGAGCTTTCTTTCTGTAGTCATCCTAATTCTAGGGTGCTGTGATACCGAGGTATCCAGCCCCGTATTAACAAATCAATCCAGTGCGATTGATCCAGCCTCTCTGACTGAGATTTACCTGAGCTTTACTGACAAACATTGATTTTTCTCACGATGGATTCCATTTCTCAGGCTTCGCTCTGTGTATTCACACAAGTGAATTGATTTATGAATATAAATGATTGGCTGATGTCTCACCCACATCCACAAAGACGTCCCTGTATCTCTTGCAGTGAAAAAGCATCTTCTTTGGCCCGTGACCGTCTCTGACTTTCCTTGTGTCTCAGCGGTCATTATATTCTCATGTTCTTGGAAGGTTTTTTCTTCATTGTTTTTTTTGCCATTTTATAATAAGTATGGTGGTGAAAAGGTCCACACAAGTGTTGAAGCGACGAAACACTGGACCTTGCACTGACAGTGCACACATACAAATTATTCGCACACAGGCCCACCCACACACTCGCTCGCTCACACTTGAATTGTTGGATTTCTCTGACAAAGCTGAAGAAAAATGCAGAAATTAGGCAGCGTGTGGAGGGCAGGATTGTTTGGTCTGACTGCGTGTCAAACCTCTGTGGAGGAAGGTAAAGATTGCAATCCCGCTAATAGTCCCCACTTCAAGACATCTTCTCACCTGCAGTTTGTTCAAACAGTCTTGTGGGCAGACATAGGTAATGAATACAGAATAGCTCAGAGGTGAGATGTTGCTTGTGAAGAGGTTAAAGGAGGGAGTAAGAAGTAAGCTACCATGGACACTATATCTTTATGATTAGGCTTAATGCTTTGAAATACAGCAATAATTAACAGACAGCTTCATAATCAGTGTTTGGTTCCCTACTCTATTGTTAGAGGGAAAGAGATCATGTTTTGTTTATATTGAGCATTGTTTGCATTTGAGTGCTTTGCAGAGAGAGAGTGCAAGAAAGAGAGAGAGAGTGTCATATCTCCGGGACAGCAGGAGACACAAACGTGGGACCTGGGCTCTGTGCTGTGACCTTGTTTGCTAATTAAGTGTCAGACCTATTTTTCCACTCCAGAGAAAGCTCATATCTTAGGGCTTAGATGGCCAGAAGGCGATGGGAACAATGATTTCACTACTATTGGCTGGCTCCTCGGTGTGTATGTGAATTAAAGTCAGGGGTATCATTAGAGATACAACTCTATGGGCTGCCCCTTTCTCATGAATACTGTATAAAGCTGTGAAAATAGATGTAACAACACGGTATAATGCTGCAGAAAATGTCACGTTTGCTGTCAGCATTGGCTCCATTGATCTTTTTCACACAGGCCCAGTTTAGCTCAATCTGAATCCTTACACAAATAGTAAATGTGTCACATGGAAGACAACTCAAGAAGTAGGGTTGAGCAATAAGTCAATATTGTGAAATAAGATTCAGTGTGACCTTGGATTTGAATGATGTGATTTTCTGAGCTGAGTGATGTGGCTCAATAAACTGGCTCATCATTCTGCTTGCTTGCGCATCATAATCAAATTTCAAGCTTATCGCCAGAAAATTAATCTGCAAACAATGTATGGGTTTCAGATTTTCAAATGTGAATATTTTGGGGGATTTCATAGCCTTTTATGATATTTCATTCAATATCTTTGGGATTTGGTCGGAAAATAATAAGTATGGATATTTTAATTTGGCCTGACAGGAATTGTGATGGACATCAATGAACTAAGAAATGAAATCGTTAATAATTCAAGTTATATCACTATGCATATTGGTATTTAGCCATTTGTTTGCAAATGCTGGCCAATGCTTTTATCCATAAATTGTTTCCCAGCTGAATTACAGAAAATGTGCTTTATCACGTAATATATCGCTGTTGTGGTATAAAGATAGTGTGCTAGAGGATTGCATCCTTAGCTGACCCCTACATATGCGTTCTAACTACTAGAGAGATGTTGTATAACAATAGTTCATGTTTTTTCTTTACACTAACGTCAATCTACCATTCCCTTTATATCACATTCAATGTTTATCATTGCGGCTTGAAAATTAGTTGTCTTGACATATTTTCTCTTGTCTCTTTGCATCTAGCCGCCCACTGCATACATTGTATGTGTTTTGTTCAGCGGGCATGAAAATTGCTCTATTTAATGACGCCCTCCTCCCATGTTCTTGAAGATGCAACGCCTCTTAAAGCACAGAGAACAACTCACTGACCCTTCATCTGAAGGATCCTAACTCCATAGAAGGTGCTGCTTCAAGTGAACAACAGATTCCTGGTTTATCCCCTCTTTGTACAGGACATTGTTATATTCTGATGCTGCAGGGCATAAGTGATTGTCTGCACAGTCCTTAAAAGAGCAGCATTGTGTGTGTGAGACATGTTAGCCACTTGACTGCCAATGTTGACCTATATATGAAGACCTGGGTCAAAGGGGGGGCAGTCTGGCCACAGCATAGGGCCGATATCTAGTCTACTGAGTCTTAATGTAGCACCCAGTGACACGACATGCGTCAGACTGTGGCACGCACCGATCGCCAAGAAGAGACAGGAGTTCTGTGGCGTTGGTGAATTCCTCTGGCTGAAACAAAGTGCCTTTATTTTCTGTGTTTATTGTTGTGTGATGCAAAACCACTGCCTTCTGGGTAAGAATGACATGCATGAAAAGCTTCACACATCAACACGCGTTTGCTAGAGACTCTATATCCTCTCTGAGTCATTCTCCCCTCTCTTGATCAATTTTCCTCCTACTCTCATTTTTTTTACTCACTTAGATACTTACATATATCTCCACATTGGATAATTTCCAATTCTTAACCAAATAATCCATATTGTTAAGTGGATTTGTATGCATCTTATGGTGGACAGGACAGTCAGTACAGGACAGGAGAAGATGGATGTGTGGCAAGGATGCAGAAAATTCAGTGTGACTTTAAACCTTATTATCTATGCCTTGATGGCTTCTCTGGTGCAGGGATCAATACAGCCTGACTGGCTCCGGGGGGCTCGGGGCCCACTACAGGAAGCGGATATCTCCAAACTATCCATTATGGATGAGAGGAGGGTTGTATGGAAAATAAAAAAGGAGGAGAAGGAATAGATGAAAAGGCCGATCGGGATAAGAGGATGTAAATACAGGAAAGAGAGGTATGAGAAGAGCGGGAAGTGACGATGGGAGGAAGAGTTAAACCACAGGAAAAGTGAATGAGTGGAGGAGGAAGAGGGGATGAAGATGAAGATTGCAGCAGGGCAGGGAGCCTCGCAGCTGTTTTTTTGTTGTTGTTGCAGCACAGCTGCCTCGCTGTGGATGGTCTCCCTCGTTGTTGTTGTTGTTGTTGTTGTAATGTTTATTTCCAGCTGAGGGAACACAGAACAAATGTAATTGTCTTCTTCCCTCACTCCTACAGTTTGTTCTCAGCCCTGCAACTTTTTGTATTCATCTTGTTGTTGTTCTTCTCCTCCTTCTCCAGCAGCCTCCCTCACATGGCCACGAACTGTAATCTTCTTACTTCTCATTTCTCTGCCGTATTTATTTTTTCTGTGACTGCCATGCTTTCTAGCCATACCCTGTTATCACTCTCCCTCTCCATGTAAAACCCCCATATCAAACCCCATCCCCCTCCTCTCTCTCTCTCTCTCTCTCTCTCTCTCTCTCTCTCTCTCTCTCTCCCTCATCACTCTCATGCTCTCTTTGCTCCCCCTCAAATGTGATGTGAGGTCACAGTTGGGGAGCCCTATGATTTGACAGCTTAATGTTTATATGAGTGTGTGTTTGTTTGTTGTGTGTGTGTGTGTGTGTGTGTGTGTGTGTGTGTGTGTGTGTGTGTGTGTGTGTGTGTGTGTGTGTGTGTGTGTGTGTGTGTGTGTGTGTGTGTGTGTGTGTGTGTGTGTGTGTGTGTGTGTGTGTGTGTGTGTGTGTGTGTGTGTGTGTATAAAGGAGGGGGCTCCAGTGCCTGTGATAGAAGGGTGAAGGATGCCATGGCAGGGGTCGCTAACCAGCAGTAGCAGACTAGCAGTTTTATCCCGAGGCGTACTGTAGCGGAGAGATATACAGCTGGCTACTCTGCTGCCAACTCAACGCTCACAGGGCTGCAACTACAGGCGTGTTGGGGTGAGTCTGCATGCAGCTCAAGGCTGTGTGCTCAGAAAACAGAGGTGGGTGGCAGAGTGCGCTCACTGTTTGGATTGTGTGTGTGCTGTGTGGAAGAGCCAGAGCGAAGAAGTTTCCAAGCTTCTCTTGGGTTATTGTAAACTGTGTCTGTGTGTGTGTGTGTGTGTGTGTGTGTGTGTGTGTGTGTGTGTGTTGTGTGTTCTCCAACACAGCTCGTCGTCTGCTGGCTCTGTGATTTTTGTCCTCTGCAGAGGGAATAGCTCATTATCTGCCCCTCAGAATGAAACAGCCTACCTCAACACTGCAGTGCTGCACATCGAAAGGATGAAGCTATTGAAGCACTGTGTGTGTGTGTGTGTGTGTGTGTGTGTGTGTGTGTGTGTGTGTGTGTGTGTGTGTGTGTGTGTGTGTGTGTGTGTGTGTGTGTGTGTGTGTGTGTGGTCGCTGTACATATGTCTGTTAGTTTGAAGTTTGGTATAAAGAAAGGGAGGGTGGGTATCACAGTACAGTATGTGTGTCTCTCTTGTTGTATCTCCTCATCTGTGTGTCTGGAAGTGCATCATGGGAGTGAGAAAGTCTTGTCATGTTGACATTTTCTCTACCACCGAGGCAGCAGTTCATTCAATATTAATAATTAATTGCTTGTTTTCATTATTATTTTTTGTGCATTGCTACAGTATCTGGTGTCACATGGACAGTGTTTGATTTATGAATATCAAGCCTTATCTCTGAGGTATTTGTCCTATATACCCAGCGTAGCTTCTTAGGCCAAAGACTAGTCAAGCTTTATCATAATGTATGCTGTGATAATGTAATGTGCCCTATATGTGCATTGTTCATCCATGTATGTTGCGTTTGTAGGCCTGCAGTATTGAACAGTGACAGACATGTCACTTGTGGTGAGTGTTTTTCCAGCTTAGAAGCTGTTTCACACGTAAACACCGTATAATGAGAGTCTCCATAACCTTTTTGTAACGGCTTTTATATGTTTCATTTTATGTCATTGGGCCTGTGCCATCAACAGAATGGCATGGTTCCTCTTTCCCTCAGAATTCAGGCACTCTTGCTTTGCTTTGAGATTATGTTGTGAGAGCCAACCCGCCATGTGCAATGGTAATGGAGAGATACTTTCCAACCAAATGAGCAAACTGAAAATTTAATAAATAGCTTTGTAAAAAGGTAAAGTAAATGAAAACACAAGGTGATAAAACCTTGGCTTGAATTTGGCAAATGGGTGTGCCTTTTTAAAGGCCATGGAAACCGGTTTTCTCATTCAGCTTCCTACTGTGAGTTATTGGGTTCAACTTGATCATGTTCTTTTACAGGCTGAATTACTTCTGTGCAACAAAAAGGATTTTGTTGAATAGAAATATGATGAAAGATTTGAGGATGTTTGTGGGTGTCACCAGGTCACTATTAATCCAATCTGATCAAAACTCAAACACACACACACACACACCTGAGGGAAAGGATTAGCATTTGCATATTGCATAACCAGTCCTTTTCAAACTCGTTTTTCAAGGGTCTTCGAAAGATGTTGTTTTTATTTTCTCTCACCTATCAAGTAATCAAAGTAATCCAATTGTTCTCCACTCCCTACCTCATTCCCCAGCTGGCATTTAAAAAAAAAAAGAAGCACTTACCATGAGAGCGGAACGCCTTTCAAGGTAGCTTCATTCACCCAAACCTCTCAGCACTACTCATATTAACGTGCACACAAAAGCTCTTTTGGGCAGGTTGGGCCCAAATGGGGCTCTTCTCCTAAGTCACAAGTTGGCCAGCTTTTCCTGCTCCTATTCACCTTGACTGACTCGTTGAGCAGCAATAAAAGGCTTAGACAAAGAAAAGGATCAGATCCGGGCAATCAGGGGTAATTTACTTTGGCTTAAACTCAAGCCTCGGAGAGACTGTAGCTGTGTCGGTCTTATTATCAATCCACCATAAACAGCAAAGCCTTATAAACATTATGCAAGTTAATTCATTCATGCGTGGCGTGAATACGTTCTGATGCACTAACCTGCTTTGAACCTGCAGAACATGAGGTGACAGTTCTCTACGTTAAACAGGACAGCTGGTGACACACACATAGCTACTTATTCAACCACTTTCATCTCCATAAACCAGCTCACAGCTAAAGAAACCCAAGAGGGTGTTTGTGGGAATAAAACCATTTAAACATGGTAACAATCGATGTTAGAGGTAAAGAATAATGGATTGGCTGTTACAAGCAGAAGAAGAAGGTTATAGACCCCCAAATCTCTGTAGAAAGTATTTTTCAGTGCAGGAAAAAGAACCATGAACATCGCCATTCGATATGTATTTCTATTCTTCCTTTTTATACACCAGTCTCCTCGTTATACTGCTGACATGCAACTCCACATCAAATGTGATCATAGGGAGCAGAAACCAGGGTGTGACAGATATCTGACGGCTAAAAGTCTTACCTCAAATGAGGCTCACGTGCCTTCCATCAGCGTTAAATAGTTTAATCTAGTCCATGTTAACACCAGATCTAGTTAAACCGCATTTACAGTGGAGCAAAAAGGACCAAATGTGGGTAGAATTAAGTGATGTCACCGTTCACTTTGCTACTGATACTCTAGATAGATAATTGGTGAATCGTGGGATGGTTTTTTATTTCACTGCTTATGATCTAAAATTACAGCCAGTTTAATGTATTAAACAGAAAGCCAGGTTGTCAATGGAAAACTCGTCACACACATTTAGTGCGAGTTTGAAAGACATAATTTAGACAATGTGCTGTTTTTCTTTAATTGTTTATTCTTTTTTTTGCTGTAGAGCATAATTACTTGTCCCAAGTAAAACAGGTCACTAATCCGAGGAGAATATGAGTGTATAATGAATATCAACTTTAGTATTAGTATGAGAAAATGAATTCAGTCCTTCCCCAATCATAAGTGCAGTTGACATCCAATGGGCTCCCAGTTGCAGACTTTCCAATATTAAAGCAATTCCTAACCCATCTTGTGCCCCAAATTATATATATCAAAGAACTATACCTAATTGAAACAAACAGCAACATTATCTATAAATGCTATATATGTCTGTCGTGGTCAGAGTGGTATCGTGAAACAACACAAACACTACTTACCCACTCTGAATGTACCGCAACTCTTTAACACAGACAGAAAGGAGGAAATTATCCTCTTTTTATTCCCATCAGTGGTGGGAATGTGCTGAGTCAGAAGTCTTGGGTAAATCACATCCCGAAGAAAAAGAGCCAGAGCCATGAAGCCAGCCAGACACCGGTCGTATGCTCTGCCGCTGCGCTCTGCCCTGCTCCACATGCTGGATGCTTCTGACAGATTTCAATCGGTTGTGATCAGCCAAGGGAGCTCATGGTTTATGGAAAGTAGCGGAGTGATTGCTAATGAGAAATAAATGATACTTCTCGCTTCTTTACACAACTCTCCTGACTTTTGATTGTCCTGTCTGGCTGTTCTTAATGGAAGCCATTAGGTTGGATTTGATCTCAAGTGTCAACTGCAGCTCTCCTCTTGACTGGATCCATTAGCTTTGATGACTTGAAGGTTAAGTGCAGACATTTGTACATTTTAGTAACAAATGCAATGACTTTTATCTGCTTTCAGCAATGAAACACGCTGCTGTCACTCCATAATCCCTTTTATTTTCTGTAATCACTTATGTAAATTGAATGACCCACAAAGTTGATGTTACTAACAACCTCAGATTATACTAGTGGATCTTCTTTTTTACGGTATTTTATAATTCTCCAGTCCTGTCTGGGTCATTCCCAATCCCTCCATGACATAACTTAAGGCCTTACGAGTGAATCATATCAATTAAGATGCAATTTCTTCCCTTTAGAGCTTGGGCTGGACATAAATTACGCAGTAAGATAGATGGTAATGGGGTATCTGGACCTCTGCATGATTAAGCATCATGGAATCCAATAATTTAAATCAATTCATTGCACTCTGTTTTGTTGTCCCAGCACAAAGCCTGCCTTTTTCCCCCAGCCTGATCATGCAATTTATCATGTTGTCAAATGTGGCTGGGCTAAAAATGCTGCTGCATGTTTTAATACCAAACTTAGACTCAGACTAATTATTCTTGTGGGCAATATAAGGCCCCAAATCTCCCAAATCTGCTCTAGTGCCCCCTCTACCAAATCCCTGCACCACTTACTCTGCAATTTCCCAAGTTAATGCAACCCAAAGGCACAATGTGAGAGTTTGTGTAATGGTGGCAGCCTCCTGTCCACAGAACAGAGTGGAAATCACTTAAACTTCATGTCAACACACAGGCTAAGCATAAAACTCACAACAACTGGGAGCTGCTGAATAATATATCATCATTAGGCTGTTAGACTATGAGAAGCTCCACTGGAGACGTATGGGCTTCAGTATCTGGCCTAATGGCTCTTGACCACTTAGCTTTTTCTTTACCTTTCTCTGTTGTTTTATATTTTCGTGGTCCGGTGACTTCAGTTTACCTTTGGGTGACCAACTGTAGCTTCTTAAAAACTGGAGCTTTGAGATATTCAATATGCACATTTGTTAATAAAAGTGGAAGAAAGTAAAAGCAAGGAGAGTAGATAAATTAACTTCAAAGAAGCGCTCAATTATTGTTGGCTTTCTTTCGTAAGAGAAATAGAACAGAAGAAGGGAAATACAAAAGACTGAAAGAAATTAACTTCAGAATGTGCTTCGGACTGGGAGAATGATATCAACTTTCAAGTTAATAATCCATATCGCAGCAACAGCCTTATCGTCCCTTTGTCGGTCTCGTACTGACAAAAAAAATACTTCTTTTTTTGCAAAGCAAGCATTTTTTTTGTCTTTGTCAGCTCCTCACAAATGGCCATCTTTTCCAGAAGAAAAATTGTTGTCTCTGCAGCGGAACATGAATTTATGACAGTGCTGATGACACGTCTGGACCGCTGCCAGGCTCATGATGAGAGTGCTGGTGGATTGGGGTTAAAGTTGGGGTGCTGGTGGAGAAGGGGGTGAAATTGTGTGTGTGTGTCTGTGTGTGTGAGTGGGGTGGGATGGCTTAAAAGATTAGACCCCTCTTCCCCCTGTGGAGCACTCTCACTGGAGGGAGGCTTCTTCTCTGGTGTCCCATTTGCACGGCTCCCTGTCCTGCTTGGGGAATTATCCTTTTCTCTCTTTGCACCATCTTCCCTTCCCTCCTCCTTGCACCTTGGAGAGAGTGCTTCCATCCAGCAGCTCGGCTCGTTTCTGTGAGGCAGACAATGGAGCGGAGTATTTAGGACACTTGGCAGGGTAGGCATGTTGGAGGGGATGGGGGACACGGGCTGCTAAGTAGCTCATCTTGTCACATAGCCACTGGCGTGATAGTCCTCCTCTGCAAGGTAAGCACTGTGCAGAGCCGCACCACACACTCTCCATGCCCTGATTGTGTTACCATGCTTCTCTTATAGCTTTTTGTGATGATTGTTTTCCACTAATTGGTAACCTCCTTCTCCTTCTTGACCACGCAATTAAACAATCAGTTTGTCAAGTTAATCTGTAGCCTATTGTTGGATTCACACCCTCTAATCCTATAAACGGATGAATGGGATACGTTGTGAGGAAAGGCTCCACTTAGATTCATCTTTCTATTGTTTGCATGTATTGTAGCTGCCCAGTGCAGAAGAAATGCACTGCATTCACACTTTCCCTCTGAGGCCTTTTCTTTTGTGCAATCTGAAGGTATTGATTGTTTTCTCAGTGTTCTTCAGGACGCACTAATTGCAATAAATGAACTCTTCTTGTAGGATTCCCTCTGTCACTTAGTAATTACAGTTATTTACAGCACAGTGAACAACCATCAGTGAGAGCATGCCTCTGCTCTCCTATAGAAGCCACTATCTTTATTGGACAGATCTGGCATGAAGTAATTAAGTTGAGCACTCTTTCTTTATAGAGTGCACGTCTCGTCTGACCTTTGCCTATATGGGGCAATTTATCATACATGATGTGACATACTTTCCATACTTAGAAGCACATATAGTATTTCATATCTTGAGTTTTATCCTTTATCACACTCTTTGATGGCTGTTCCAATGAAAGGTTAATGCATTTCTGTTTTACAATAAATTACCTTAACATTAAAAGAACTGCAAACCAGTTTAATATTATGACAGATTTCAGTGGTAACATCCAGGTTGCCGACATAAGAGGGCACATTTATTCATAGGTACCTGCTCTGCTCTAACATTCAATCCATTTGGATTTAAAATTTTGGTAGACTTAAAATTATTATCAAGGCCTATTTGGAATTGGATTCTCATCTTTTAATATACCAAATTTAAAATCATCTTTGTCCAGTCCGTATATGGACATTTTATGTCACACTGTCAAGAAATTTTTGCTTCGATCCTGAAAGAGTAAGGAAGTACCTAATATTATGATTTGGCATGAATATCTGCTCTGTTCAATGGAAGCAGAGAGAAGGATCAGATGGTTTTTTTGCCCGTCTGCTGACTCTGCTCTCTCTTTGCAGGTGAAGAAGATCTCAATATGGATCAAAATAGTTTAGTTTTTCTGTCCTTTTTAAAAAATGTGTACCATTCTGTGAAACATTTGACTCACCAAGTGAACACCCAATAGGATGGGAGAGGTAATAAGCAGTTAGAGAAATGGAAAAAAAGCAAAGGTATAAATCATCACTTTACTCACCCATGATAGCTAAATTATTATCTGTCATTCCATGTTCTCGGTTTGTCACTCGCAACTCAGAAATGGCATTAAATGATGGCTTCCTCTTTCTTTGCCTGTCAGTGAAGAAACTCACACTGTGACATGAAAGGCAAAAGTTTTTTTTATGATTCAAGTCGCATGGTTGCTATTTCCCCTCTGCATTGGTTCATACACATTACCTGAATTGAGGTTAATGAAATTCATACAGAAGTGCAGCTCCAGATCTCATGTACTGATTGACTGGAGTCATTGACATTCAGGTCAGCTGAGGTTGCTGCTAGCTTGTGTGGCCCTGAGAAGGGGTGGGGGGTGCATTGTGTTGACTGCAGCGGTTGGGATAAATAGCTTACATTAGCATGACTGGGTCTATTGGGTGAGAGACAGAGAGAGTGAATGAGGGAGGGAGAGAGGGAAGGGGGTGGGATAGACTGACACGGATCGTCTGCAGCTGGATTACATCATGAATAATACTGTACTTCTTACTGAGACATGCTGTCAGTTCTCTGGGTTCATGAGGTATGGAGGTATTTTTGCATGGTATGGTAAAAAAAAAAAGATTAGATAGCATACCACACACCAAGTTATAACAGCCTGAAAATGAATACAGACTAAATTCACACCGCACTAACGCAGTTGGACCAAAAAATGGTTCAAACTAAATATTTTTTGCAGGACTCTTCCATTACATGACAATATATTAAGCTGATTCTTGTGATCACAATAAGTCCATGTTAAATCTGACTGTACCGTTTTTGTAATGAATAATACAGAATTAGTATAGTAAAAGGCTCGGCTCTGCTATTTACTGCCCTAAATTGCTAAAGGGAAAAGATGAAAAGAGAATTCTGACTGCAGAAGAAATGAAGCTGTTACAAGCTGAAAGAAATGTAGTTCTTTTTTTCTATTAAGGGCTGAATCAGTTCCTGCTTAGCAACAGCGGATCTGTGCAGCACAAAGCACACAAAGACTATTTCTTCTCTGCAGGTGTTGTTGTGTGTGTCTTGGGGTTACTGCTTCATCCTCTGTGTAATAGGCTTGGATAGCCCATGTCTGAATCCTTTATTTGATTGAATCATTCTGTTACTCTTCTGGGAGATATAAACCATAGTTTGTCCATAGCACAGTCAAGTCTTATTTTTAACACAGATACAGTACAGAAGGAGTGCATCTCTCAGAGCTGGTGGTTGAGGAGATATGCTGGCTGTCTGTGGCACATTTTGGATTCAAAATCAATGATTTTTTCATGAATAATTTATAAGTAAGCAAAAATGTATCACTACTGCTTTGTGGTAAAATAACACTGATTCAGCATGAAAATTGAAGCTCGTGTTTCTTTTTGGGATTTGTGCTCAAACAGAGTATGTAGTCATATCAGGTGTTTGATCTCATCAGATGTGATATGATTTGTGCTGCCTTCTATTGCTTGCTTTCCATTTTAAAGAGAAAAGCATGGCAAACTACATTTCTAGAAGTTAGCATTTTGAACGCTTGTTCACCAAGTAGAATATGTTACATTGAAATATGTAGATAAAGAAGAGTATAGTTACTGAAACTATGGCAGGTATATGCTTCTAAAAGTAGAAGTTGTTGTTGTCGTGGCTCAATATCTGATTCTTGATGGTAAAATAAAAAGTAAACTTCTCAGGTTCTTCAGTAGACTATCAGTAGAAGTTTTTGCACTGGGCAGCTGCGAGGCATGTTTGTGTGTTTAGTATCATGAATGTGAATCAGAAAAACAGCAACTGTTCTCAGCCGGCTCAGGATAAATAAAGCTAAAAAGAGATTGAACAGTAATGCCCTTAAACCCGACTAAGTCACTGCTGCCTCTCGCAGAGGATGTCAGACCCAATGTCTTACCCTTTCATCTTAATTTAATCTGGATCTTCTCCCTGTCTCGCTTGTTTCTCCCTTTAGCGCTTGCTGATGACATTAAATCTTATCTGCTTTATCAAAAAATGTGTGATTTTAGAATGAGTAGTCATCAGAGACCTTATTAACATTAGATTCCACATCTCTTTCCTCAGTCCGAGCAGTAATATGCTGCCCAGCGGGGGGGTGATACCACAAAAAAAACACACACAAAAGGCTGGGGTGTCTGCTCAATGTGGGCAGTGAAAATGTTTGACTCCATTCAGGCAACACCCCAAATGACACACTGCAGTGATGGGCTTCTCTTGTTCTCTGCAGAGTAGACGGCTGGCCAAACTCCTAAATAAAATCAATGCAGAGTTCACGAAGGGTTAAGGTCATGAACACCTCTGCACAAATTTGTCCAACTCTCGATCTCGGAGACCCAAATCTTTAAATAAATGATAGACAAGCAAGTAAGAAGAGCCTAAAGGATAGCTTTAAGTTGGCATTAAGTAAGCACGGTAAGCATGCTGTACATAGCTGCTAATGAATATCAACTGCTCGTCCAAGTGGATTAACGTTAATATTAGATTTAAAACTCTGACGCTTAATGATTTTTTCCTAAATCTGGATAAATATTGAAAAGTATTTTCAAAGACTCAAAAGGGCACGTCTTGAGGAGGTGCAAAAGAGAGAACCTAGAAACTTTAAAGGCTAGTGTGTAGCTCTTCAGTATGTATTAGCAGAAATGGAACATAAAATTCACAACAATGTTTTTAATAGAGTATAATCACCTGAAACTAAGAATCGTTGTGTTTTTTGTCAGCTAAGAATGAGCCCTTCATATGTAAATACGGAGAGGGTTCACCGCCATGTAGCACCACCGTGTTTCTGCAGTAGCCCAGGACAGACAAACCAAACACTGGCTCTAGCGACAGCTTTTGGCATTTTTACATAACCTATAGGCCACCGTAGTTCTCAGATACAGTTGTTAACATGCGGTAACATGAGCCGCCAGATTCAAAACCATAGTACATCCATCCGCCGTCTGACTACCGTTGCTCCTAAAGTAGTGTGTAAGGATGGCCTCTGAGCGAGGCAAACGGTGTTACCACGGTTTTGCACTCGATGGCTCACGTCACCACAGTCTAGTAAAGGGAGGAGTGAGCAGAGGGTTATTCAGTTGGTTGCAACCACTAGATGCCACCAAATCCCCCAGCCAAGAAAACTAATAGGTTCTAATTCTGTGGGAAACACTGCAATTCATAATATCACATAGAAAATCACACAAATTGACTAATTGACTTGATTGAATATGAACAGTAAATTACAATCAGTAATATATTTCCCAGACCCACTGCTAAACTCGAACTCTCATAAGAAAAAACACATTATTAATTATCTCCCTGTTGTTTTCCTGATTCATTTATGAAATGTCTTAAAAATCGTAAACATTTTCAGTTTAATATGATCTAAAACAGAAGAGCAGCAAAGTGGTTCTTTGTGCCATGACTGCTAGAGATGTTTGCATCCTGGTGGAATTCAGACATGACTTGGATGCTGCAGCAGTTGACGCTCTTGTCTAAGCAGCGCTCATCTTCTCAACTCCATCTGATTAAGACCAATCCAGCGTTAACCCCATCTTGGCTTCCCCCTTGCCGGATTACCGCAAATCTGTGGTTAATGACAATGATAATGATGTCGGTGGTGTTGATTCTGTTTGTGTGTGTAAGGAACGACAGTGGTGGTGGTGGAAGGGGGGGGTGGTTGTTGGAGCAACGTCTTGTTTTTGAAGTCTAGCCCTCTGACCGCTCCCTCATCCTCTCCTCCACCCTTCTTTTAGCCTCTTTTCTTTCAGTCTCTCCTCCCCCACATCACTGGATCTGCCAAAGCTGATAGAGGAAGACATGTTTATAAAGTTACCCACTTGATTATGCAGCACACATTGCACTAAGCATAGAAAAAGGAGGGGTTTTCACTCACTTTCACTTACTCTATGGTGCCTTTAGGGGATTACGCGGTCAAGAAAAAAGCATAAATGACAGTATTGGCCATTCGGAGTGCAGCAGTGAGAATCCGCCCCAAGCAGCCTCTTCTACTCTGTGTCTTATGATTTCTGATTTCAGAGCAATGAGGCTGAGAATTCCAAGGGGAGTAAAAGGAAGAGGGGAAAGAGATTGAAATTCAGCGAGCAAGGCAAAGCTGGGAAAGAGGGCAAAAAAACCCCCAAAAAAACCTTGACAAGAAAAAAAAACACCAAAATCAAACCACAAGCAGTAATAGCTCTTGCAATGTCCAGGGTGTGATTTATGGGGGAGAAGAAATGGCCTTGTTTGAGCGGTGTCACGTCTGGGGCTTGTGATTTACTGTGATGGCTGCAGCGCTCTCATCTCGTGCATTCAGGCTGCTAAGGTAGGAAAGGCGTTGTAGGAGGCCCCATTAATACTGATTATAAGAGCATGCTGCCTTTCTGAGTGGTGCTGGTCTAATGTTTTTTATTTTTTTATTTTTTACAATATATCAATTCAGTGACAGTTCTTAATGGTATGGATGGGATTGGTTCTTTCACTGTGTACTCTGACGCTAAAATGAGGCTCCTTGTCGTCTCCCATAATCTCCTAAGTGCATCTATTAAGATCCTTTATGATTTATGAGTTAAAGATATCATGCACAGTAGCAATATAGCTGTGGAGGAAGGTTCACGGAGAGTGGGAAGGTGTGAGCGAGTCTCATTGAACTTATTTTTTTCAGGGCTTTGTCTGAGTTTAAGAGATGAATGTCTGTAATAGATGAGCAGATATACCAAGTATGTTTTTCTTCCACAACAGCGGTGTTGTTCGAGATTAAAATGAATGTTTGCATAGTTCATTGGTGGTCACAAAAGGCCCCTCCCCGCAGCACACTAAACTGCTCCTTTTGAAATGTGTTGCTAGGATACAGGCCGGCGTGAAGATGAATTCCCCTCTGTATTGCTTTCCTGCAGCTGTACAGCTCGGACATTATGTCCAACTTATTGTGCATGTGGTGCAGTTGTACAGTGTGTCCGCCCATTTGTCTCAATTCATTTTCGTGTGTATATATCGGCGTGCATGTGTTTGGATGTTTAGCCGTACAGCGCAGGTATGTTTGTGTCGTGCAAAGCCGGAATATTACACCAACTCTCTTCTATCATAATCCATTTGTTGTAATGCGACTCCATTTGTCTGGCGAGCGCTGAGATCTCAATCCTGCTGCCACACCTCTGAGTCTCCGCCAGCTGACACCTCGGGCAGTGCACGAAGAATCAATAGTGTCTGCCTCATGTTCAATTACACTCTTAATCAACACACACCAGTTCAGCAGGACCTGGGAATGAATGGACGGTATTGAACTGATGCTCAGAACTGTGAGACCAGTGAATGAATAAATGAAGATGTTAGATTCTGAGTTCCAGTGTTCGCTGAAAGAGAGTGCAGGTTGCCAAGCACTGAAAACTTCAAAGCAGAATTGACTACGTTTTCCAAGTTAATATCCCTTTAGGTCCTTGCTATGGCTTAAAGGATGAATTGTTTGTTTAATTGGTCCAATTACAATTATTAATTTTGTTAGCTGGATGCCAGTACATTTGAAGTGCATTCAACTTCATTCAAAGTCCTTGGTCCATATCGTGTTCACTCATATTAACTGCAAGCATATGTTTTCATTCCTTCCAAATTTTCCCGTCTGTTTTTTCCCAAAATTGTTTCAGACTCTCCTGGAAGAGTAAAGAAGCTGAAATAGTGTAACAGCTATCTTCACTCTGAGCATCTTTGCCTCTGTGATGGGGAGTGGAGGCTGTGCTATGCTTCATTAAGACTGATTATTATAAACACATACAACTTCTTCTCAGGCTGATTTGACGTAGAATATACAATTATAGAGGCAATTTAATTTCAAATCCAATTTTCTCACCCATCATGTAGAAATGATTATCTTCCTCCCATCTCTGTCAGCACCCCCTGAGTCAGACAGCTGTTGCTTTTCATGTCGTGTTACTGGGCGTGAGGCTGAGTGCTGGTGCTGCACTGGTGGTGCCTGGTTTGGTGTTATCGTCTTGGGGGCAGTGAGTAAGCAGCAGCGAGGTGCCTGCTCAGCTGTACCAGTGCTCGGGTGTTTTTTCTGGCAATGATCGAAAATGTCAATCATCAGGGTCATCAACACGGTGAAGATGCTGCGGCACTGTTTGCCTGTGATCCCTCAAGAAAGCAGCAGGGATTGGCTGCTGACGCTTGTCATGTGACAATGACACAGGTTGATTTTGATACAGTTTCCACGTTTCATACACAGAAAAAGCTGACATTATTGAGCAACAGTTTTGAAAATGGATAAATTGATTAAGGCATTTAAGAGGCTACCTGAGACTTTTTTTTGGACATTTTATAGACTACTAGAAAATTGATCAGTTTAATATACAATTAATTAACCGTTTAATGACTTATGAAAGTAATAATTAGTTGAACAAACACAGTGTGTGTGTGTGTGCGTGTGTGTAGGTTTATTGGTTAGTGGTTTTGCAACTGGAAATGTATTTCTTGCTTATTTATGCAGATTCCTGGTTTCATATAGGAGGAAATCATGTCAAACAAGCAAATCCTGCTTCCTCTTTAGCATTAGTGTGCTTTTTTTCTATTGTGACGGAAACCGAAGCCACTCCAGCCATTCATCACTGAAGTTTTCTATGTCTTGACGAACTCTCTCTCTTTCTATTTTCTCTTATCTCCTAAAGGAAAACCAGGCAGTCCTGCTAATGTCCCATCAGCTGAGCTTCTAGCTGTAACCCCACCAGGTGGTCCTCACTTCAACATCATGCTGCACCTCACCCTGCTCCTCCATCTCCTGGTCCTCTCTCTCTCCCCTGCAGGTCAGTGGCACATTCACATGAAAGGGACTAGCTAAATTAATTGGCAGAATTTGTGTTTTGAGATACAGTCTCACTGCTGGTAGATGAAAGCAACACGTATTTTAAAACTCACCTCACACTCAGCTCTTTTAATGTGAAAATCACTTTATATAGCTATTGAATTTTTCTATGTCTCCCCATGAGTCATTCAGTTTCCTAGCTCAGTTGTAAATGTAAATCACAAAAAAAAGAAATTTCTTGGCTTCAGTGATTCAATAAATGTTGAAATGAGTTCAACAGTAATCATATTTTACTCTTAGAGAATGTCCTTTCCAAACATTGCTGGTGAGCAGCACTCAGAAATCGAAAGGAATGATTTTTTTATTTCTTTTTTTCACAAACTCTCAATACAATGTGTCTGATATACTCATATTGCAGCTACAGAATCATATGGAAACTTTGATTAATGGCTCCAACTACAAAGCACGGAAATCACACAAGTGGCAGGCAGCTGATAGAAGCACATCAAAGCTGGACTCTTAGGATGAATGGGGCACAAGAGAGCTCCAAACTGCCAATTTTAAAGAACAAAGTAAACATAATAAACGCCAAAGGTGATAACAGGGAATAAAATAGAAATCTAATTTTATTGACTACAGTAACGATGCGTGTTAATGTATTAATGGTGTAAAAGCAAACTAACTAAATCAGATCTAGATATACTTGAGATACGATACACATGCTTAAGGCTAACTGAACAAAAAAGCACATATTGTAGAAAAAGCTACAAAGCTTATAGTATATCTGATAGGCCAGGCTGGATAGTCATGTGCCTGGAAGGGCTTAGAGTTTGCACGTTTTCATTCCTTTTTTTTGTGATGCCGCTGTGCAGTCAGCTGTGTTGGAAGCAAAGCAAAGTGGTCAGAAAACAGCAAGCCTGAAAACGACCTGTCTAAAAAAAATACAACCTCCTCTGTGTTCCCAGAACTGTGGGCTGTTCTCACTCGTTTCAGATTTGATTTCACATGAACCAAAAAAAGAAGAAGGGGGGAGCTTGGATTGGGAATTCTCCCGGCTTCCCACCACATCTTACTCAAACAGACTTTGAGCAGATGTATCTTTCAGTTTCCGTACACGGTAGGGCAATTGTAGCTGAGTTCACCAAAGGTTTCGAGCATCACTGCAGCTAAAGCTTAGAATATCCTGTTGAAAATGTGCTGACGTTCATCTACAGAAAAAGGAATGCTCAAAAACACCACATACATGGTTGCACAGCACACGTACACTCAATATATAGAGTTCATTCAGACAGGGTTAAACTGTACGGCTGCTCTATCTAAACAGACAGCAGCCAACCAACAGACTCTGGTCGTTAACCTGGGTAGACAACATTGGTTTGACATTTTTGTTTAGCCTCAACAAGAATAAAATTTGATGGTTAATATGACATTAATGCTGTGACAGCAGAACGAAAGTCAAGCACACACTATCCTACAACTTAAAGTATAGAATGGATGTGTGTATTCTCTATGGCTCAGCTGGCCCATAGTAAAGCTTATACTACAACATGCAGTGTAAAGATGCAACAGAATTGTTGTTTAATCATCACGTTGGTATCACGTTCCCTTCTTTAAATGTACCTAGATGACCAATCAAATACAGCATTACAGAGTCATTAAACCCTTTATCACTGAAGGCCAACCACAAACGTCTTGAGTTTTCTTTTTTATTGTGAAGAGCAGGATGTAGTGGATTGCACAGAGATGGTTCTCAGCCAAAAGCAGTCTTTCACTGCAAAGCAGGTTTGCCGGCTATTCATCACATATTCAGCTGCAAAAAGGAATTCTATGACCTGCACCTCTCTGAAAACAACTCTTATGACTGACAATGATCATTTGTTTTGATCCATTTTCTTGAGAAGTGAGAAAAATCCACCTGTAGAAGTGATTCAAATATAAATAGTTGTATATTTGCAGCATCATGGTTCAATATGTTGACCTGATTTCCTTTGTTAACTGTTACAGATGCATCAATGCACGAGGAGGTACCCGGCTTTTATGGAGGTAAGACTGATTATAATACAGAATAATAATAATGTTTACTATAGAATCCTCAATAATGATGAAAATAGATGCTTCTTGGTTTTGGCTGGTGATGAGACGTTCAGCACACACACACACACACACACACACACACACACACACACACACACACACACACACACACACACACACACACACACACACACACACACACACACACACACACACACACACACACACACACACATTAAGAAGACATTCTCTCTGCTGAATGTTCGTACAGAAAGCTTGCCAGCACCATCAGTGTCTAGCCAAGAAACTCCGCCACTCACTGTGTTTGATGTGAGAGAGTCTAATGAAAATGTTGTTTCAATCACTTGTGTGTCCAATGTTTTATTATTGGTGATAAGGTTTCAAGATCAAGGCTGACCAGAAGGTAACAGAGATGTTTAATAACCAGAAAGGTCAGCAGGCTGTAAAAGCACCACTGGGGATTCTTCTGCTCACTCAGACCAAGACAATACGAGTCAATACCTGAAATGTGAAACATAGCACTTATTTCTATTTGATTTATAGTTTTCAAACAAACACGCTCTGACTGTTTACTGGTAGGTTGTTCAGGCTTTGGTCTTGGAGTTTAGAGAGGTTAAACATGCTGTGATTCACTAAATTTTATTTATCTAGCGTCAAATCATTCATAGTCGATGGAGAAAGGCCTGTGAGTTGTGAAAGCTTATTGCGTTATACTTTCCAAACAATTCTTGCACAAGAGCTGTTGCTGGCATGATGCTTTGAATTTAGATTTATTCTTAATAAACACTCAGCACTAACCGATACTTTGTTGTTTGTTCATGAACACCACCAGATGGTTAAGATTACTACGAAATAACAAAACACCTCATTGTCTAGAAAAGGGGCTACTTTAGTTTTGCACAATTTCCTGTTTAAATCTAGAAGAAAGCCAAACCACATGGAATGTCTTTTAACGGGAAATACAACCCTCTGAAAACTCTAACACAATGCAGTCAAGCTTAAGTTTTATGAAAAATAGGAGAGATAGTACATCAAACACACCATTCAGCTTGTGTACTGTTATCTACTGACATACAATGAAAACCAATGAAAAGAACTATGTCAGATCCAAACAGGCTTCAGTTGCAGCTCTGCCCGTCTTCTGCCCACTGCAGCCCCTGAGGTGGTAAAACTACAATAATATCTGCCTGTCGTGATGCGTTAAGGGACAGGCGGTGACAGACGGCTGCCTATTCTCATGGTCCACAATAGGACAAGACTGATGAAAATCTGGAGGTCATGTGTCTTTCATTTGTAGCTATTTCTGGGTTTCTCCTTCTTGCACATGCACATTATTCCTCATTGGGGATGGTTAAAGTCAAAGACACTGGAGCGTACTGCGCAAATTAATCTAGGATCATTAGATTTAGAGACATTAGAGAATGTATTAGAGCTACCAAGCCTCATTGTGGGGAGTGTGAGGGTGTTATATCGGTGACGATTATTGGTATGATATTGGTTTCATGGATGGCAGTGTGAAATGTGTGTGTATACATATATTTCATTAAATTATTTACTGTTATTTTTAAGATTGTTTATCCCTTTTGATTTTTATGCAACCTGTCCTTCGTTGCACGTTATCCTTAAATATTAGATGACTAACTGAGAACCGTTTTTAGGGATAGTTCAACATTTTGGGAACTTAACTAGTTTGCTTTCTTGTCAAGAGTTAGTTGAGAAGATAGATACTACTCTTATGCCTGCTGCTTTCCATGTCATCTATGCTATCATATGAAGCTACAGCCAGCAGCCGATTAGCTTAATAAATAGACTGAAGATGGGGATATATCTAACCTGGCTAAATCCACAGGTAGCAAAAACAGCACATAGAGCACAATAATTATTATGTCTCATTTGTTTAATCTGTAAAAAAAACCAAAGTGTAAATGACATGGGGAGGTTTTACAGTGGGATATGTGCCAGACTCTTTCTTGGTGGGGCACAGTCGCTGTGAGGTTGCCAGGCAACCGGCAGAAACTCCAGGAAGACACTGCCCAGCCAAGAAACAGTCCATAAATAGTCTACATCGATCTTTTCATCTAACACCCTTCAAAGAAAGTGAATTACTGCATTTCCCGAAATGTTGTAATTTCTTTACGTGAAGTGTTTTGGCAAAAGGAATAACAAATCCTCTAAACACAAGTGGGATTTTCAAAGGTTCAAAATGCATACAGAAAGCTGTAGCACTCTCTCCATTTCCCAAAATTCTGTAGATGGATCTCTATTGACAGTCGGTTACTGTACTGTCAATGTTAACTTCTGTATCTGCATAAATTTGGACCATGTATGTTATATTTTGGGAGAAAAATAAAGTGGAGGCAGACTGCCAGCAAGGGGTAAATTGGAAAAAGGAAGGCTTGCTGGTTCGTTGCTTGGGAACACGTTGGGATGCTGCCTGCAGGTTGAAATGTTGAGGGATTCAGTAAGTAGACTTTTTTGGTGGTATTTATTTTATCCGTATACTCTCTTCTCTGCTTTATGAATCATCGACTGTATATAACTTTTACAGTCTGTGTGCCTCTATGGAGGGTCACCTCCTGGACATGTTGACATTATCACCACTATTACTCTAAAGAAATAACACAGCAGGAAGCAGCTAGGACTCTGCTGAATGCTTTTGATGCTTTTGATGGTACACACATCAGTCCGATACACTAGACTACAGTTTTTATGGTCACTCAGCACTAATAAATGTGGGAAATGCTGCTTAGGCTTTAACATTTTGAAAGCTTTGTCAAACTTGGCCAAAGATGAAGGCGTAGCCATAGAAGGAGGTAGCCAATCCCACTCTCCACGAAGGTCAGATCATTGCGTAGGTGGCCTTCCAGCTGGGAGAAGATGAAGAATCCCTTTTTCTTTCTTGCAAGTGAACTGCTTATGACTCAGTCCATAGCGTTAGTGCGGATCATTGTGCTGTTAAAGCAACCATCACCTTCTGCAGACTTGAAGGATGGCTGTAAAAAGTTTGTAGTTTTCATCGGATTTAAAAGTATGAAAATGTCAATAGAGACTTCTTGAATCACTTCTCAGCTGTCCAGTCATATGGTCACTACTTTCCATATGAATGAATACGTCACTTCTATCTAAATATGTAGGCATGACCCCGTTGAGCTTTGAAAAAGTGGGTGTTTTGGTTTGAGTGCCTGTCCTGCAGTTTATTCAAAGTTTCCAATACTTCTGTGAAATTAGACCTGCAACCATTAGTCGATCAACAACAAGTTAAATGTAGGGATTTCCATTGTAGAATAACCGTTTTTGTTATTTTTTTAGCACAAAAATAACAAACAATTTGTAGTTTTATGGTGCTGGTTGCAGATTTCGAAATGTGAAGATTTGATATATTCCTTTTTCATACATTATAGTTAACTGAACATCTTTGGGTTTGCACTGTTAGTCAGACAAAAAGGGCTGCCTCTTCATAGTCGATAATTAGAGTAAATGGTCTTTAGTTGATTAGTCATTTTTTATGCTTTTTTTTAGGCTGAATGATTTATTTTTCGGAAACTTATGAGCACTTCTCTGGTAAACACAAGTTTTAAAATGTTGCTTTTGTTTGATTCTCTGTGGAGAAACTTGTATGACTAATACTTGCTTTGGTTGAGACAGCCCTACAATCGTTGGCTGTAGCTCTGTTGAAAATATGAGTGATTGAATATACTGAACATCTGGTGAACAGCTGAGAAGTGGATGAAGTTATTTTAATACGATTATCCGGTGGTAGATTCTTTAAAACGTCCTTCATCGTTTTAATATAGCAGACTCTGTTTTTGATTAATGTGTTATTGCTTGTGAAACATCTGGATTCAAATTCATCCTCTTACATGTCCTGTTTGAATACTCTTTTCCAGCCATCATTTCGGAGAATAATTTGTTTTGACAGCAGTTGTGATTGCACAGCTGGCACCACACAGACTGACACTGGCACTCTCATGTCCACATATCAGTGAAACAGTTTTGCTGGCACTGAAGCAGAATAATAATTAATTCAATATATGAAATCTAAATGGTAGATTTCTACCCAAGGGACAATTTTGATGGCCACCGTGCCTTATGATGTGTCTCAAGGGCTTGTGGGTAATTATTGCTACACTATGCTTTTGCTGCCTCCAGGAAACAATATGTTATATGTCCCACTTGGACACTTTTGGCAATGCAAACAAACCCTGCTGCAGATGTAGCCGAAACACACAGCTGTGAGTAAAGTTAAATTCATTAGAGGATGAAGTTCCTCTGGGATTATGTTTAATTATGTGCCCATTTAAATTTGAAACAAAAATATTTATTTTGCAAAATGGGAAGTGCAACCCATGAAACATCTGGACAATTTGACAAAAGACATGAAACAAGAAAATAATTTAACAAAGAGGACAGAATGCTGTTTTTATGTTCTTGTGTTTTTTACTACGGTAAACCCTGGAGACACATAGTCTCTGTGTAGTCTGTCTACCTCTTTTTGTACAGATGTGGTCTTCCCTGAGAGTTTGTTTGGTCTTTGATTGTGTGTGTGTGTGTGTGTGTGTGTGTGTGTGTGTGTGTGTGTGTGTGTGTGTGTGTGTGTGTGTGTGTGTGTGTGTGTGTGTGTGTGTGTGTGTGTGTGTGTGTTACTTCCTTGTCAAACAGGGTGACTCATGGCATCCACAGTCAAGTAATTTTAAAGACAAATGTTTTATGCAGAGAAAAAGAGAGCCTGAGAAACAGAGACATTGAAATAGGGATGCAGCTTTGGAGAGTTAGAAAGAGATATCAGGCATGTTTAGAATGAGGGTGGAAATAGTTTATGAGAGAATACACTAGTCAACTGAAGGTGGGAGGGTTTGAGAGACAGAGAACGAGAGAGAGAGAAAAAAAACAAGACTCAGAGTTTACATGCTCGGGACAGCAAAGTGATGCTTTGAGTTCAAAATGACGATGCAGGTTTTTAGCAGGTATAATGGTGACAATTTCACCATTTCTTTTTAATGCTATCATATTCTCATTAGCTCTAAACATAAGTAGTGTTAAGGCTGATGTGAATGTTTTGGTTTTGAGGTATTTGGCCTTAAAGTGTTGGTAAAAATGAAAATGTGACCTTATGGGGGTGCTAGATGGAATGTTCACCAGAGTTGATTCAGTTCATCCTGAGGCGGACATGGATGTCTGTACTAATTTTCTGACAATCCATTCAACAGTTGTTTCCTAAAATCTGAAACCAAAGTCTTTAGGGTTCCTCCTTTGAGCATTGTGGATATCTGTCCCAAATAACAATAAAATCCATCCAGGAGTTGTTGAGACATTTCACTCAAAACCAAAAAGCCAACCTCATGGTGGCAGTAGACTCTAGGATCACCAGTCAAGTCACTGGGATCCGTCCTCTGGTGGACCATGAACATCTATAGAGAATTTCTTGGCGACCCATCCAATAATTGTTTAAATATTTCAGTCATGCGAGCGACTTTGCCCTCCCTGGAGCCATGTAGCTACCACGGCCGACTAGAAAGTTGAGAGACCTTTAGAAAGGAAGTAGATGTAGAAGGAAATCCAGGAAAGGTAAAGAAAGAGGAGCAGAGCGTGACAGCAGGATATAGGTTAGAGAGATCGAGTGAGGACACGGGAAAGCCAGAGAGAGTCAGAGACGGATACGCAGAGAAAGTACAACGAGGCAGAGATAATGTAAGAGGCCTGTGTGTGTGTCTCCAGGCAGTGGGCCTTATGTGGCCTGCTTCAACACTCCCCTTCACCATCTGTCACAACCCACATTACAGGGAGAGGAGAGGAGCGGCACCAGTGCTGATCGCTCCGATATTCACTCCAACTGCTATCTCAGCACCGCCGCAGAGCCTCAGCAGCTTCCATCCTCCAGCCCATCCCACATTTATATTTCATATTTACACGCAAAGCATTTAGCTGACACTCATGTGGAGCAATCTAAGTGCAACAGTAGAATAGGGTCACTATTGTAGTTTATTCCCTTTACTCATCTCAACCCTGTTTCTTTCATTTCTTGAGTTTTATTTTCGTCACCCCTTTTATTCTTTCTCTCTTGTTTCAAGAACCTTTTTTCTCACTTATTTTGCCTTCCATCTGCCCCTGAATGCCCCATTAATAGTATGTTTAAATCCCTCTCAGCCGGCAATAATTCAGAGTCCTTGGGATTTGCATTAATGTCAAGAATTCGCACACCGTCGGCTGCTGGAGTGTGCGAGTGGGAGTGGATCCTGTCTCCTAACGTCTTAATTGCCGCCTCCTGGTTGGCGGTCCTGGTGCGAGAACGGCACAGCTATCTTGCCATTGTGGTTACGAGTCTGTCTTCATACTGGTTTTGGATTATACAATATTTAATTCCTTTTGCTTCCCTACAGCAGAGGCAGAAACATATTCATCTGGTTCACTGGTGTTTAACTACGTGGTATTGGAGATTACTGTACCTCAATGTCAAGCCCTCACACATGTTTGACTGATGGAATGTATATGATTACTGCTTTATTTTCTTGTTATTCTGCACAAACACATCTTACTGTTTTTGTGGGAGTAAATAGAGAAAACGCTCTTTTGTTCAGGTTTCTAAAGGTTGCACTGTCAGTCAATATGACATTTTCAGAGGTAGTGAATCCTGAGTGCCTATGCAGGCCTGGTTAGAGGGGATCGAATAGAAGCAGGATATTACCGTCTGAAAGGGCGAGCTTCTCCCCATTGAGGTGTCAGCTGCGCTCTCTTAGAACTCGGGAGGCGCTGGGGAATAACACACATGTGCATGCACACGTTCACACGCGCCTCACATTTGTATTCCTGCAGTCACCTACATACACTCCTGATCTGAGAGAATAATCAGCGTTTGGGAACATTTCGCCTCATTGCTTATTCATAGCCTGGCATTGTGTTTATGAGTAATTCATGCCTCTGCTCATGATGTCTGTCTGTTCTAATGAGTAAATGGGGCTAATTGCATGTGTGTGTTGGTGGTGTAAAAGGCAGATTGAACCAAGAAAGGCATTTTCATCAAGGACGTTCTTCTCCCTGGAATGCGTCACAGCAGCACTGAGGATGACACATGCAGTATGAAAGGGTTTTTGGATTATGCTAAGTCAAGATAGCATTTCCAGGTCCAGCATTTGTATTAGCTTGCAACAATATCATATGCACTGGCAACAGATGAATGTTTTCGCTCTGGTCCGGCACCTGAGTGAGCACAGCTCTGTCATAATTAGTGTGATGTTGTGATTTGGGATAAAGCCGGGGCTTATTACTGTGCATCATTATTCAAAGAGGGCGTTTGAGAGAAATCAAAGATAAGATTAGTGTCAGCTACAACCAGGATTTAAATCAAAAGAGACAAGTCAGATGAAGAAAAGATAATTGTTTATTATTAACAGATGATATGCAGTGATAAAGTCTTTACAGAGTCTTTGGTGCTTGGACTCTTTAGGGAGATGGGGGGCGTTTTCCCTGAGCAGCAGAAAGATAACTCCTGAGCTGGAGTCCAGACACTGGTGGTGGCTAATGAGGCTGATAGAATTATGACTTGATGAAGCTGTTGGATTGGTGAAGATTGGGCGGGTATTGGGCGGTGGAGGGGGCGCGTAACAGCAGCATGAACGTACTGAAGGTAGAGCGACAACCATATTCATAAAGAGACAGCAGCAAGATGATAGGCTAACCACGTTATTGTGTCGCTGTGCTATTGGATAGAAGACATCAGCTGATCTAAACTGCTGATATCGTGATCGACAGCCCCCAAACAATGACAGCAAGGATATAATGAGTAAGCATGCATGAGGAGTGAATGGCAGATGTATGAGAAATAAACTACAAGACTATGCAAGAGTATAACTATGACTTAACTTACACTAGAGCTTCATTTCTCTGAAACCAACTACTGAGCAAAAGAGGCTAGTGTGAAAACCACAAACCAGGCTGAAAAATCCTACAGGGCCGATCTCACAGTCTAGTCAATATGTGTTTTTTTTATGTGTCTTACATCTTAACCCTGCTGTCCCGTTTTTGATGGAGCTGCCCCAGAAGTGCCAGACAGACGCTGAGCTCTAACACCTTGAAGGTTCCTGTTTGTCAGTCCGACCCAGCTTGTTATTTAACCCGGTCTCTTTTGTTTGTTGTCGGCAGAAGAAGCCACAGGTTATGGGCCGGTGTTTGAGGAGCAGCCGGTGGATACCATCTACCCCGAGGAGTCGCCCGAGGCAAAAATCACCATGAGCTGCCGGGCCCGAGCCGATCCACCTGCCACATACAAGTAACATATGTTCCCCATAAACCCAGGCTCATTACTACCCGCTGTGTGCATCCTGTGTGCCTCCCATTGCTCGTCATCTCTCAGGCTGAATGCTGACTGTTTTTGGATCTGCCTGTAAATGGCGAAGTCACACAGATGTTGATCTTAGCCTCGGTGCACCCTCAAAGGTTTATTATGTGTGTGTGACCATCCAGCAGGGCATAAAATGTGTGATACATCTGTGTCGTTGTTTAACAACCGGCACAACTCAGTTTGTTTTTGTTTAAATGCCAAAATGTGACACGCCAGAAAAAAATGAATAACAAACAGAATGTTGTTCCTGCAGCAGCAGCACTAACAACATTGCCCACCGTATCTCAACCTCATTTTTCAACTCAAAATTGAAAGCGCTTCGCTTGATCCAATTCAATTTAGATGTAAATGTATGTAAATTATATTGCTTGGCATCCTCCAAATCGGTGTCACTGTCAGAGAGCCCAGAATTAGATGTCAGAGGAGAAGGAATTTGCTTTGACCACAGCTTGTATTAAGTGTTTAATCGGGTTCATCTACAGTACAGTCTGTTATGCCTTTCAAAACATGAAATTTGTTATTGATATAGAACAGCTGTTTGGAATCTTGGTTACAGTTTGTACAGACGTTAATTGCAAGAAAGAGCTACTTTAAAGCAGACTCTGTTCAGCTTTTGACCTGCTTTCAGGGGCCAAATCTAGTTACATACTCCAATATCATACTTCACAGCTGACTGCTTCACTAATGCGCTACTTTATTGACCCTAATTTGTTTTTCCTTGCAGGTGGAAGCTGAACAACATTGACATTGACTTGAATACACAAGAACGCCACTACAGTTTAGTAGGAGGCAACTTGGTCATTAGCAAACCCATTAAAACAGAACACGTAGGCCAGTACTTCTGTTTGGCTACCAACATCTATGGCACAGTCATCAGCCGAGAGGCCTCGGTCCAGTTCGGATGTAAGTAACCCAGATGTGAACCCAGTTTGGGCTGCGATGACGTACAGTACAGTACCATACCGACATATGAGAGAGACCTTCCCTGGAGCTGTACTTTCATGCATATTAAGCGTACTGAAATTGCGAGGGCAGCTGGCACAAATCATAAGTGGTGTGGAAAGTGCAATTATTGAATGGCCTAACTTTTTAATGCCAGCATGGCTAATGTACTTTTTTTTTGCTTAAACTACAGCTCAATGCAAAAAGCAGTTGTTGAACTTTATGCAACCTTTAAACCTTTAGTTTTATAGACATTAGCTACAGGAGATGCTCAAATATGAATGTATGACAGTAGATTCTGAGTAGCACTTTAAATCAGAAACTGTCTAACAATTGATTTTTGTCTCTGCCTCTCTCAGATCTCGACCTTTTCTCGTCGGAGGAGAGGGAGTCGGTGTACGTCAAAGAGGGACAGGGGGCAGTGCTGCTCTGCGCTCCCCCACCACATCATCCAGGTACAGCATGTGATGGCTGAGTGTGTTCCTGCTGAGTGTTCCTACGGGTCTGTGTTCAACCTCCATCATCACGTAGCCGTAGCGTCTGATCGATTGACGTGGGTGGATGGACGTTGGCACAGTAGTTAGCACTGTTCCCTGTTATGGGTTCTGGTCCTCTCTGTGTGAAATGTTCTGTGATTGATGAGTGGGTTTACTGCTTTGTGCTGCAGTCCATAGACATGCAAGTCAGGTGGAACTGAGGAGTGTACATTTACTTTTAAATGAAAGAGTGAATGTCTTTCGACATACTTTTTTTAATGCACATGAGGGATTTCATGACACTTATGAACAGATTATATGAAATGAACCAAGGAAATTTTGTCCCCTGTTGGCTTGGAATTGAATTGCCCTTCTTAATGTCCTCTAAGGTATAAAAAATAATGACTTCATTGACTTTGTCATTGTCTCATCAGGAGTTTTAAGCTTTTTTTCTCAGTTTGCAGTCATTCCCATGCTGGTTTCACTTCTACTCCCTCATGGATGTTAAAAAAGCAAAACATACAACATGTTTTCATCAGTTTAATATCTAGTTCAAGCTAAAATGTCATTACAAGGGTTGTTGTTTATTTTCCCTTCTACCGTCTGCATGTGGCCTCATTTTATAAAGCTTTTTAATAGCGTTGCTGTTAATTTAGCAATAGCGTGCAAACCCAAAAAGCTGTACACATATTTTCCATATTCATGTTATGCTAATCTCTCAAACACAGCCGTCTGAAAGCATTGTTAACTCTCTCTCTCTGCAGCATCAGAATTACCTCAACAAGCCAATGTGCTCACAGTATTCCTCCATTATGCCTCTCAGCTAAAAGAATTATAAGATTTCATCTGAAAGGTCAATAGACGCTTGAATAATAAATCCCGCCTCACCGCCAAAGAATTGTGCTATTTTTATTTGCATGTTTCCACATTATTCAAAGTGAGACAGCTTCACATCCAATCCCTCGGCTCTTTCCAGAGCTGTTGCTCCGTGTCCAGGGTCTTGATTGACGGGTGCCGTTTTGTCGTTTCTCTTTTTGTGCAGATGAGCTGTCATTCCGATGGATCCTGAATGAATTCCCCACCTTCATCCCACTGGACAAGAGGCGCTTTGTCTCCCAGATAACGGGTAACCTCTATATCTCCAAGGTGGACTCCTCCGACAGCGGCAACTACTCCTGCATTGCTTCCAGCCCATCCATTTCCAAGAGCGTTTTCTCCAACTACATCCCCCTCGTACCTCTGGCTGAACGTTAGTACTCCACTTTCTGCTATCCGTTTTTGTTCCAGATGCTTATTTCTGATCTTTCTTTAAATTATGATTACATTGAAGCTATTTGGGTTTTCATGGTTTCTTTAGTTTTACGGCCAGTGATCTTAAATAACTTACATAAGCAAAAGCCAAGCTCAAAATCTGGGTTGGTTTAATTGTCCTGTACCAGATTGATCACAGTAAGCTAAAACAATGACATGCAATTCACTGCAATAAATGCCACTTACTTTAGTGTGCAATACAATACGTTTTAATGTATATAATGCAATAAAGCTGAACACAATCTAAAAATACAACAGAGAGATTGAATATGTGTGTCTGTATTAAAGCCAGAGATCTTTAAGAAGTGGTCGATAAAGAAATAGTATCCAGACTGGGCTCTTTTACCAGCTAAATGAGGTGCGAGTATAAAGCAGGAGCTAAAGTGTTTTCTAAGAGATGAGTTTCAAAAACAAGCTTGCAGATGGGAAGTGACTCTGCCTGGCTGCAGCAAAGCAGCACATTGATTTTTTTTTTTTCTCTCTCACATCCTTGCTAAAAGCACCATGCTTAATCACAACAGTGCTTGTTTTAGATGTGATAAGGTCGTGCCACTGTTGTTGACTCTTTAAATTAGATTTATAGGAACAAATTAGCTCAGAGGTGAACTGACACACACTGACATGCTTTGAAACAGAGCCAGCCTGTTGTGAAAATATTAAAATGAACTGGAACATGAACAGCTCCATCGGTGGAGATCACAAACCAGTGTACATAAGAGTAGTTATAAATACTATGTGTAAGAGGTACAAACACAAAACTAGACGACTATTTCACCATTTATTCTAGGTAGCCTTCAGTTATTCCACTGTTTGATTTTGACTTTCATGATCATGTTAAACACCTGTGGCGGATGTGTTATGAAAAACACTATAGTTACTTAACACAGACTAAAATGTAGTGTCCCACCAAAGAGGTCAGGATCAGAGCAGAGCCGACCAGTTGTTTGGGCTCTCTCATGCATATGTGTATTATTATGAGAAGCCTGCTGGGTATGTTGTGTCCTGTATTTAACTCTAACTAGTTTGTGTTTGGGAGGGAGTGCATACCTTTGCATTTCATGAGGGCTTTTTAAATGCCTTGGGTATGTGTAGATTGGACACAATGGGCCTCGTGCAGCAACATTCTCTGAAACTGCTCTTATGCGTTATATTAGTTTTAAAGAGAAAAAATAAGAGAATTCAACTCCAGATGCACAAAACATTCTTAACCATCTAAATCTGCTCTTTCCCTGGTCCGTGTTTTTAGCATGTAAACAACAAAATCTGGTTTCAGAAAGCATGATAAGCCCTTTCCTACCTGGATGCTACAGGAGTACCCTGATTGAAACCTGGATACTTCATGTTTACACCTTATCTATGGATCCAATCATTATCGCCAGTGTCAGCAAGTGTTTCATTAACTGTAGTAATGTTAGTAGTTTGCCCTCAAAACAGAAAATGATGATCTAGAAATAAAACTGAAAGTATGACACCGGAACGGATACATTTTATATTTGCTCCTGTATCCTGCTGTATGTCTTACTGCTGATGAAACAACTTCCAATCATCAGACCGGTAAATGCTCTGGCACTCTATATGAACTGAAATGTGTCTTCCTTCTCACCTGCTGAGGTAATGATCTGTGCGTAGAGACATGACAGTGCGACTGAGATGTCGAGAAATCAAAGGCACAGCTAGATCCACACAAAAAATCTTGATCCTGACAATCCCGAGATCAAATCTATTTTACAGGTTTGCTTCTGAAAAATACAGACTCAGCTGACTTATGCTGCAAGAGACAAACCCAGTTGAAATGAGCCACTACAACTTCCTGTAAAAATACAGAGAGGCAAATAAACTGGTCTCTCATGTTCCATATAAACTTCATAACCCAAGTATTGTCACAAAGCCATTGTGTTGCTAACCTAAAAAGCTTTGTTACTTAGTGTTTTTTTGTGTGTGTGCTTCAGTAAGACATCTACAAAAAAGTATCTTTAGTTTCATTTGACCCACTTAGGTAATGATAAAAAATACTTTTAAACAAAACATTGAAACAAACAATGGTTAAAATCAACACAAAATCATTATGTACCTCTATTTGTTTCAGGCATAGCAGCTAGAAATGGTTTTATCACCCGAGTCATGATTCTGGCTTGTTTGTATTCCTTTTAGGTCCCATCAGGAAATACCCTGCTGACCTCAAAGTCAAGTTCCCAGACACCACTGCTCTGGTGGGACAGAATATCACCTTGGAATGCTTTGCTCTGGGGAAGTAAGTGTGAGAGATTGCTTACCTCTGTTTGACATGTGCATTGATTGGACTGAAAATGAGGAAAGGTTACTGTTTGTTATTATTGTGGCATTAAATAGGTTAATTTAAATGATGCAGAATATCAGTACAAATCTATTGACTATCATAAACATAAATACAACATTTTAAAATATAGGGATGATGTATTAATCTCTCAAAACAGCATATTGATTGACCCTAAATGCCCTGTTAAATGTTGTTTACTGTATCTTAGATAGCCTTTGATCCACTGCTCTCGGAGCTAAATAATTCATAAACCATGTTTTGGAAAAACGATGACTTGAGTGCAGTGATGCATTACAAGTTAAAGCCTATCTACCTTGTGCTTTATTTTTCCTCTCTCTCTCTCTCTCTCTCTTTCTCTCTCTCTCGCTCTCTGCCTTTCCCAGTCCTGTCCCCGAGATCCGCTGGAAGAAGATAGACGGACCGCTTCCACTCACTCACGAGGTGCGGATGGCGGGGGCTCATCTGCACCTGTACAATGTGCAGTCTGAAGACGCGGGCAGCTATCAGTGTGAGGCTGTGAACTCCAGAGGGAAGGACTACCACGCTGCACGTGTGTCCGTAGAAGGTAAGGACTGTGTTGTTTGTCATGTCAGCCTTTTATTTTCTTAAATCCTATGAAAGGGAATACACTTATTCATCAGATGTAAGTCTTTATCAGTGTGTTTATTATCTTCTGGACACTGTTGCTTCAGGTAAAGTCATAAACCCTTTGTTCTTTTCACTGCCTAGTATCATTTCTCAGCTTTTTCTTTCTTTAGATCTAACACCTTCTGTAATGCCTCAAGTATCATATCATATATTATTGAGCAGCTTTTTTTGTTTGCGTATCATTTTTGTCAAAAACTGTAACTCCGATTTTGCCCATCTGCAGCTTTTCCTGAGTGGGTGGAGCACATCAGCAGCACAGAGCAGGACCTGGGCAGAGATTACACCATGTCCTGCATAGCCAGCGGCAAACCTGAACCACGCATCCACTGGCTGAAAAATGGACAACCGGTAAAATTCACACTAAAAATAAATGTCTTGTCTCATGAATCTTAATTTGGCTGTAGTTGTAATATAAGCAGAGCCCCCCTCCCCCCCTTAGCATCTCTGTGAGGTGCACAGTGTGCATCCCAGGGTTCTTACAGTAGCACAGCAGTGACAGGAAGTTGGCACTGTGGGTACACATCATGTCAGGGGGAAAGTACCTGTTGGTATTGAGTGTGTGCCAGCATGGGTTGTGTAACCCTCCGTAGAAACACCTGTCATCAGGCCCGAAAAAAATACCCAGGAGAGTCACAATTAGTGGCAGCAGAGTGGGGGAGGTTGTTTGATATATGCGGATATGGATACATCATTATGCATTAATGAAATCCTCTCCCAGTCAAATAAACTAATTGTCGTCTGTACCTCTGTGGATGTCAACAATGATTTCAATCATTTGCTGACTAAATTAATTTAAAATGGATGAAAATTTAGAATGGTGATATTTTAACTTCACACTCTTGTTTTTTTCCACAGTCTCACAAGAAAGAGATGAGGTTCAGCAGCTTGACATTCGATGATTCAGGGATGTACCAGTGCATTGCAGAGAACAACCACGCAATCATATATGCTACTGCAGAGCTGCGTGTGTATGGTGAGTCACACTTTGAATACAGTCACATTTTGGCTGCATCAGAGATTTAGAGGTCACGTTGCAAGCTGACTAATTTTGAGCTCATTAGGATTTATGGAGAGCACCGACAGATTTTATACAAAAAAACAATTATTGCACATCTGAATGAAACATAAATCGAGAATGTTGTCTCAAAATTGACTTTGGTTATCAAAAATATCATAGTAGATCAGTATCCAACACATTTTTATTATTGTAAAAACAACCATACATTTATGCATTACTTCAGCCAATGCATATTCTATTAAGTTTGTGATGAATAATCCAAAGTGTCCCTCCTCAGCCTGTGCTCCCACGTTTGAACACAACCCTGTGAAGAGAGTCCTGGCAGCTAAAAAAGGCCGGGTGGTGATCGAGTGTCGACCCAAAGCGGCTCCAAAGCCCAACTTCTCCTGGAGCAAAGACACAGAGCTGCTCCACAACTCCACCAGGTGAGCAGTCACCTAACAAAATAGGACCTTTCCTTTTTGCCTTCTGATCTGTAAATATTCTATGCATGTGTATTCATTCACAGAGGCTGGTTTATCATGAGGTTTTCTTTCTACTGTAGTTTTTAATGCAACTATTCATCCTCCTTTCTCTGTGACTGGGAGACATATCTGGGTCACATTAACACAAGGAGGAGTAACTGAGAATTTGATGTCTTACTACTCTAGAGGGGCTCGACACGTACAGTTTAGTGATTTCTTTGGGGCTCTAAATAAGCCATAGATCTCCTAAATTTACTTTGCGGCAGAACATCTTTAGTGTTGTTGTTTGTCAGTGATTGCTGTTTGTTGTTTGTCAGTGATTGCTGTGCACTGCTCTGCTGTCTGTCAGTGGCTGACATTAAGCTCGCTCTCAAACTCATCACCGTGGACAGACCGGATGTGTAAACCCCTCGTCTTGTGCTCCTCACTGACAAAACAAGCCTAATCTTGTTAGATTGCATACTATGCTGCATAAACTTCATAACAATCTCTGCGGTGGCTGTGGTGGTGTGAAGTAGTGACGGGGCATCTGGCACGAGACTATTTGTCATGCATGAATATGAAATATGCAGATGAAAATGAATCAAACATCCTCGCCTTGCTTTCGGCACAATTTAATGTAGCGTCTTACTGAATAGTTTCCAAGTTGACACACTTGTCTTTCTGGTAAAAACATAAATCTCATTAGGAAACCGGAGAACATTCGGAGTGCTTTCATCATTTTTCATCATCCACATATCTGTGGAATAACATACGCTGGACTTTTGACCTTCATATCGTGCTGAATATTTCATATCGTATAGCTCTTTCTTGTCAGTGTGGGAAGAATTAATTCTGTTTTCTCCTTAGGGTGTTCATCTGGGAGGATGGGAGCCTGGAGATCCTCAACGTGACGCGGGCAGATGAAGGCAGATACACCTGCTTCGCCGAGAACGACCGGGGCAAAGCTAACAGCACGGGCTCTCTGGTGGTTACAGGCAAGTTCCAGCTAATGAACAATGCTTAATTGATAATTCTTTTTACACCTCTTTTTTTTTTTTTTACATCCAGGACAGCTTGTGTTGCTTTGACTGATAGCAGCCTTGGCTGCCAATCATTTCTGTCAGTCTCAGTCCCACTATTAAACAGTCCCGACCTCCAAATGTCTGCTGTTGAATTATTATCCCTCTGAGCACAGTGACAGTGTGCAGGCCCCTGGTGGATATACAGTCATTCCCCAAGGACAGAAGGCGATTGCGATCAGATGTGATGAGACACACTGTTCAATGAGGAATGAGGAGAGGAGGACTTGAGTTATGAACCTGTTGAGATAGTTTGATTGAATAGCGAATAATAACACTGATATGAGTTGTTTTTTTTTGCTTGTGATTTCTTTTCTTCAAACATGCAATCTCAGCTGTCAAACATATTTAGTTTTTTACAGTTGAGCTCATGTGGGTCTGGATGTAAAGCTCTTTTCTGCCCTCTTCTGGACATTTGTGCACATTGAATAATTCTAGCTTTTACATATCAACACCATATACTTTATCATTGAGCTGTCTACTATGATCCCCTTTTTCATTTTAGAAATTGACCTGTTCATTTTATCCATTAAATCAAATATTTACTAAACTAAATGACATGTCATCGCCTGAACTGATCTCTTAATCATCACTGATTCCCTTGATCTCCTGTGTTTCTCCTCAGATTCCACAAAGATCACCCTGGCACCGTCCAACGCTGACGTTAAAGTGGGTGAGAACACCAGGATGCAATGTGCCGCGTCATATGACCCCTCCCTGGACATCACCTTCATCTGGTCCCTGGATGGCCGGGTCATTGACCTACACAAGGAGAGTCAACATTATGAACGCACCCTGGTGAGACAACACGGTGGTCCAGGAAGTATTTTAAAGGGAAATGAAACATAAATAATCAAAGTTTAGCTTGGTAGTCCTAACTTTGCCCCCCCTTTGCAAAATCACAGCTCTAGCCTGGAGTTCATCCAATCAAATCAAAGTCAAGTTGATAGCTGTAATATTTTTATTGGAATAGCAGAAATGGAAAAGTACAGCGGGCTTTAAATGAATATGACTCTAAAAGCCATTTCACATTCCTTCTCTGAGTGGAATAGTGCATTGTATAGCAATTTAATAGCAATTTCCGATAGCATCCATTATTGTTGACGGGCCCTACTCTCTCTCTTCGGGCAGCTCCAACCATCAGTTAGCGGTTAGCATTTCTCACTTGCCAATCTGCCCACTAGGCAAACACTATTATGATTGTGATTGATGATAACCCAATTTCGTACACAAGGAGGGTTTTCCCCTCATAAAATGTGGTCCAGTTTCACTTAATACTGTTTGTGTGGTGTTATTAAAGCATGTTTGAGTCTCGAACTGAGTTCAATGCAGTCATGTATTTTTGAGAGTTCAAACACTGTGTGGAGGTTGACAGAGCTGAAGCCCATCTCCATTTCACTTAATTGGTTGTTAAGTTGGATAACTTATTACTTCTGGTTTTGCAGGATTTTGTTAGTGTTTGAAATAATATCTCCTTTTCCATATCAAGCAGGCAGAGGGAAAATATATGTAAAAATCATAATTTTTGCTCCGACAAGAACACAGTGGGAAGATTTTGATCAATGATGTTTTTCTTTCCCCTAAATGAACTGTTGTTTTGTTATTTGCAGAATGGAAGCTCAAACGGAGAGCTACTGATTAGGGACCTCCAGCTGAAGCATGCCGGACGCTACACCTGCACCGCACAGACCCCCATTGACAATGTTACCGCCTCGGCCCACCTGGTCGTCAGGGGTGAGTCATGAGTGGCACAATTACACAAATCCATACAGTCATGTATAAAAAATGCCTCAAAGGGCTCTTAAGCCATCCAACATAACCACAATATTCTTTGCCAAATGCTCTAACAGTTATTTTATATGACAGATTTCTGTATTTTGTGTTTTTTTGTGTACTCCTCACTGTGGCTCATTAAGGTACTGTCCTTCAAATCTGATTCAGCTACGCCACACAGTCCTGATGAAGCAGTGTGTTAGTGTTAAACTAAAAGTAGTGTTAAACTAAATGTAATAACAAGTATTAAGATTATTTGTGAATATGTAATGTTATAGAAAAAAAACGTAAGATTTGAAGCAAAGTTTTCAGGGAGGTTAGTTCCATAGAGCTTATTAGAAGAAATTCCGAGAGAATTTCACAGTTCATCAGTCACATATTTCTAAACTACTCATTAAAATTTTTCCCTAACTCCATGTTGTCAGACGTATGAAATAAAGAGAGGAGAGAAAAATGGAGATAACACAAGTACTGTATCCAGCGTGGGTTTTCAGAGAAGTTAATCTTTCCAGAGTAACCAGACCGTAGACGATTTTGCCGGATAATCTGTCAACCCCAAGACTCCCTGCAAAAGACGGCAACAGTGAAAGCACTATTTATCCCAAAACTCTGTGTCCAGCCGGATAAAGTATATAAATGTAGTTCATTTAATAAAGTCTTAATAAAATCTGTTGCTGTTGTTGATAAATTAAGAACAGTTGCAGATTTGGTTAAGCAATGCTTCTGTAACATTATGAAGTGTTTTGAATAGTGTCAGCCTCCACTTGTCTTCATTAGAACTGAATAAAGAGTTGCGTGATAGCTGTTGACATAACATTAACGGATATGTTTGTGGTTGTTAGTTGTGTAATGCCATGTAATAAGTATTTGATGACTAAAGCGTGTAGGACATCATAGATTTCGATCTTTCACCACAGTATTTTGATACGGAGAGCTGCTGATTTCAGCGCTTGTTTCTTCCAGCCACATACAGATATCAACACGTACAAAATAAACACTGCCACTCCTCCGCAGCGCGCTGTCTGTCTGTCATTCACTGTATTCCACCTCCTGGATGATTCATCAGCTTATTTTCACTCTCCACTTCCTGATGAGTGAGAGCTTGCCTTACAGCCTCCCCTAGGCTCTTGAAACAGGCCCAGTGTTGTCGAACAAAGGGGTCTCTTCAGATAGGAACCAGAGAACTCCAGCAATGATCTGGTTGCCAGTGATCCCTGTTGTGCCGTGGGTGTGCTGTCCACCGCTACTCCTTTTCTCGAGCAGGTGTTGACGGACGTCCAGGTGAAAGCACAGCAGCTGACTGTAACGTTTCCCAGAGTGGAACCAAAACACGGGGCCCTGGGCCGCTCCTAATGGGAGTGCCAAATGCCAGCAGTCTGGGTTTGCAGCGAGGGTAGAGATGAAAGACGGCTATTTATCGCGGCAGATGAGGAAGCAGATCTGCTCCGGGAGATTGTCCGAGCTAAACACACAGCCCTGCACCTGTAGCTTGTTATTAGTGGGGATTTGAGATAGGCAGAAGAGCTGTTTTCATATGAAGGGTGTGTGTGTTATTGTAGCGTAATGTTACAGGCCTGCCTGGAACAGCGTCAAAATGTGGCCGTGTTAATGTAATTGTCTGAGAATGGGGAAAAGTATTCATGAGCTTTATTAAATTTGGTTCTTGGGAGTGAAGGATGTGAGCTAGTTGAAAGCGCTGAAGCTTATCAGTTCAAACACATTGTGCTAAGCATCCATATGACAGATTTTGGACAGACTTGGAAAATCTGTACAGTATTCATCCCCAACACTGAACTGTACAAAAACTAAATATTTTCACTACTTCACTTTCTCTCCTGACTTGTAGAGGAGAGGGGAAGCTTAAGGGCGGTCCGGCTATGTCTAATCGCCTTACTTGTCTCGGCTCATATTCATGACTTGGGGAAAAAAAGTAAATCCTGGCTGATTTCTGAGGCTGTGGGTTGGGAGGCTAACCTTAACACCGTCTGGGTTTTCTATTAGGGCCATTTTTATGTTCCTAAGGAAGAACCGAGGGGAGCAGGAGGACCAAGAGAAACACTGGATTCAGAAGCTTTTGGTTCAAATCTAGTTCATGTATGTTAATGGGCTCTAATGCTGTAATCCACATCAGACTTTGCTGATGTCTTTTAAAGAAGAGATTAAAATAAGAAAATGTAAGAGCTTTGATGTAACATATGCATCAAACAGAAGAGAGATTGGTGTTGAAGTATTACTTTTTTTATGCCAAAAAATGTCCTCATGAGCTTGATTCCAAATAAAGCTCTCTCAGAGACGCTATATCCACTTTCTGTCCGTCTGCAATTTTGAAAGTATGGACATTCACTTTCTGCTTTAGGGACAAGTCAAAGTAAGATAAAATAAGATAAAATAAGATAATCCTTTATTAGTCCCGCAGCGGGGAAATTTGCAGGATTACAGCAGCAGAGAGGAAAGTTCAAACAAGAGACATAGTAAAAAAACAAGATCAAAACAAGTATTATCAATATGTAAATAAGTAATAACACAGTAAAGAAAATTAAATAAGTAAAAAAAAGTAATAACTAAAATATTATATATACAGACAGAATAATTGGAGGATTTTAACATGTTAAGGCTGAGAGACAGTGTCACAACTGTGCATCCCAACTTGTCGTCATCCATCAAACAACACCTTCAACTTGTCTCTTATTCTTGTCTCCACCCCCAGGTCCCCCCGGTGCACCAGGTGGGGTGCGAGTGGTGAACAAAACTGACCAGAATGTAACATTGCAGTGGAGCCGTGGAGCAGACAACCACAACCCCATCTCCAAATACACCATCCAGTACAGGGACTCCTTCTCAAAGGATGTCTGGAAGAATGCAACTACATGTGAGAACTTCAGCACACTAGTTGGTCAAATAAACACTGCTACCTTAATACTGAGCTGGCTCCACTGTTATAATAATTAGGGTCATGCCACATAGTTATACTGTAGGCCTACATGGTGGTTAATGTCTCTTAAAGATGGCTAAAATAGAATTTTGTCACGCATCAAGGCGTGGAAATATAGGAATGTATTCTGAAAATGGAACTTCATTATTGTTTTAAAGATATTTTTGTTGAATAGAGGGAGAGAACTAGCTATACTGTGCTGCTGTATAACCCTGACATCTTGGCATTGTGAAATAAAATCTGTGTTTTTCCCTCCAGCTCCCACAGATGTTGAAGGGAACACAGAGATGGCCACAGCTGTGGATTTGATCCCCTGGATGGAATATGAGTTCAGAGTGATTGCCACCAGCACTCTGGGGACGGGAGAGCCAAGCAGCCCTTCACCTAAAATCAAAACCCTGGAAGCATGTAAGATCATAACCTGACTTTGGGCTAACTTTTGTTACATATAACTTACAGTATGAAGACTCAGAGTAACTTTAAATGTCACGGAAATGTGGTCCGACAGGCCAGCTTTCCATCCATCATTCAATTACAGCGCTGTTTACTTATGCTAAGTATCGCTGTAGAAATGAGTCAGCAGAAATCCCATCAATCTGAACTTTCTACAGTAGAAGCTTGCTGCCAATCTCACCACACAAACCTCTACAAATGAGCACTTTGCTGAAACTGTATACTGAAGTTCAATTATAAAATGGAAATCCCAGGCCTACAGTGACCTCTCTTAAAAAAATAACCTTTATTTGAGAGTGAGCTACCAGACTCGAGGCAAAACAAGAAAACCTTTGCCTTCTTTAGTGGCAAGGTTCCCACATTGACATTACAGCGTTGCATTTGGCACGGGTCAAGACATCGATATTGTATTTTTGCAGAGGAAGGGTGTTTCAGTACTGCTGCCAGGGATACGTTACAGCCTGTGTGGGTTGGCGTTGCTTGTGTGGATTCTTAGCATGTGGCCTCAGAGTTCTGCTGTTGCTGTCTCATTGTAGTTCCTGTGGTGGCGCCCTCGGACGTCGGTGGCGGTGGAGGAAATAGCAGAGAGCTGACCATCACGTGGACGGTAAGTCTGGACCTTCCACTGAGCGCAGGGCTAATGGTGAAGATCACAGAGAGGAGACATGCTGCCATTACCTCAAGCCAATATTAAGTCAGAATGTTTTCAATTTCTAATAAAAAAATAATAACCTTTAGAGCACAGAAGAAAAAAAGAACAAACCAGAACAATGAAAAAGAAACAGATGTAATTTCACGATAAAAGAATGGGGGGAAAAACAAACATTTATTCCAGTGAGTTGCTGGCTCGCAGGCAGACGTAAAAAAGAAGGAAAAATGGATCGTCACACGCTCATCACTCTGATTGCATTTATTTCAATTTTGATCAATGTTTTGGCAAAATCTGCCATCATTTTGACGATACACATGAAAGTGGTCCATGAATTTAATGTGAGCTTTTGATAAGTTTCCAGTCACTTTGGAAGACAACAATGTAGTTTATCAACAGATGAGCAGAGGAACTGAAGCACTGAATAGTCTCATACTTTATACCAAACAAAACCATCACTATCAACGAAAATCAATGCCTGAACTGAATCATTATCTTCTATTTCCCTGCTGCATCCGTTGATAAATTAGCTCTCATAGGTAAATTGCCTTTTGCTTGGCTGAAGCATTGGGATTTTTCAGTTCTCGAGCAGCCGGAAGATGAGGCGTTGTGTTTAGAGATAGCTTAGCAGAGCTTAGTGCAGGCATGTCTTACTGGAAATATGATGATGAGGATAAAGACGGAGTGCCAACAAAGGAAATAAAGCGTCAGGACAGATCAAGAGGGGTGAGCCAGCAGAGTATCACAACTCTAAACTCTTGTGTATCACTCACAGAATAGTCATTGTACCGAACAGTTTGTAAAAATGATCTCATAAGTGGAATTGAAATAATCCTAGCATACAGCACAAGAATAAGTGAATGATGCTTGATATTCATAGTGCAAACTCCGACCAGATTACGTTTAACTCACATTAGAGATACGCAGGCTTGAAAGGTGTTTTTGGATAAAACATTTGCCACATTAAAGTAATGTTTTTAATGTTTCTGTCATCAGCCTGTACAGCCACAGTACTACTATGGGCCTGATTTTGGCTACATTGTGGCCTTCAAACCACAAGATGGAACCCAGTGGATGAGGGTGACAGTGGCTGACCCCCAGGCCAAGCGCTACGTCCACAAAGACTCCACCATCCCTCCGATGACAGATTATCAAGTCAAAGTCAAAGCATTCAACAGGAAAGGAGAGGGACCCTTCAGCCTCACAGCCGTCATTTCTTCTGCACAGGACGGTAAGCACTGAGACCTCTCAATGCTGTAGCATAAAGGGGAAGACGTGGCAAACTGATCTCAAAACAGTGTCACAGATCAACCCCGCCTCTGTTTTCTCGCTATCACAGAGAATTTAGAAATTCTTCAATATGCCAACACTCTGCTATTTCAATCTGTCAGTGTCAGCTACTTATCACTAGCAGGGTTTTCAATGGAGAGCAGGACTCATTTAATAAGAGTTCTCATGTATAGTTGTGAGGAATTTTAATACCCCTTGAAAGTGAACCCATCTTCCCCTCGCTCCGTCTCTCCGTCGTTCCTTGCGGGGGGATTACCATGATCTTTGTAGCATGAACCAGAAAGCTGATAATTCGCCCAAGGATGCAAAGCATTTAGCCTAGTTATTAACTTCCACTGACAGACTGTTGAGATAACCACTGGCAACCCAGACATGATGGGTTACAGAGATGCCCCGTTGCCCTGGTAACCCACTTTGGGAACGCTTGCCGTTTCAGTGTCTATGATTTCATAGCTAAGCCTGCAGAAGCACTTTGCCTTTTAATCGTACAACACAATCACTGTATTTGATAGGTTGCTGGTTCAAGGCTCAGCATCACAATATAACATTCAAGGACAGTTCCCTGGCAGGGGCAGCCTACCCAAAGTGTAAAACTGCCCCATAAGTCACGGAAAAGAGTCAGAGTGCCCAGTGAAGGAATATGGGCCAAGAGAGATTTCTGTCACTTCCCTTGTACCTTATAGTGATGAATTCACATCACTATAATGATGCTTAAGCACCACTGAGAGACAAATGGCAACATTAAAGCCAATAAACACAGACAGGAAACGCTAGATAGTTTATGGTCATGGTAATAGTTCCATTAGCGCAAAATACGTTCATACATATAAAATACGCTGCGTTGCGAGTTTTGTGTGTGCGACGTAAAGATTTACTCTGAACTCTTTCCTTGAAAATGGGTTTTCTTACTGTCACCTAACTAAACCGTACTCTGCTTCTCTCCTCAGCTCCATCTGAAGCTCCTGTTAGGGTTGACGGCAGAGCTCTCTCCGCCACGGAGGCCATCGTCTGGTGGCTGCCTCTCTCACAGAGCAATATAGATGGATACCAGGTGAGTGGGAAATGTTACTGAGGCATCCTGGTAAGAAAAAGAAAAATAGAGGTGAGACGTTCTATGGCTCTGCTAATGTAGCAGCTAAAAACTTTTCTTTATGATTTGGTTAATCATACTACTATATTTAGACACTACATTGCTGTAAACAGTCACAATAACGTTACTAAAATCTCCAAATATTAGTCTTTTTAATGCCGTCTTTGAAAGCGTTACTACAATCCATGTTTTTTTGTAACATCCTTTATATATGAAGTGTGGAAAAGGCATTTTTCCTAAAGATCTTTTTCTTTTTTCCCCCTCAAATTCTATTTACTCATACTTTTCCCTTTCCTCCTTTTTTTAATCAGTTCTTGAAATTGCTGAAGAAGCAAGGTTTGCACACCAAACTGGTGATCCTAGCTATCTCTTACTCTGTCCATCTGTGTCCCAGGTGAAGTACTGGAGGAATCATGAAGACAGTGAAGGGGGGGCCCAGAGGGTGGTGGTACCCGGCAGTGAGAACCACACCAGGCTGGAGGGTATGAAGCCGGACTCCCACTACCTTATCGAGGTTCGGGGCTACAACTCTGCAGGATACGGGCCGGCCAGCGAACACCACCAGATCCACACCAAGAGACCCCGTACGTTGGGCCTTTGAAGCACTTTAATACAGGGATCTGAAGTGATAACAACAACAAGAGTCATTTTAATATACTTGTTATTCATTACCCTTTTTTCTGTCTTTCAACAGCTCCAAGTCGAGCTCCCAAAATACTTGGTAAAAAGTTCAAGGGCCAGTCTGTAAATATTGCCTGGGAACCGGTGAAACCGCTTGCTAACGAGGCATCAATAGAAGGTTATAAAGTGAGTGCAGTTCTACATTGACTTTTACACTGATTCTAATCTCTATAAAAGCTGTTGGGCACCTAACGTTTCTTATACATGATGTGTGTGTGTATACCTAGGTGCTGTACAGGCAGCAGGGCCACTCCACAGGCACTCTGTACACCACCACCAGGCAGAACATCGACCTTCCCATGTTCTCAGACGGGAACTATGTGGTGGAGGTCCGGGCACACTCGGAGGGAGGAGACGGGGCTGTGGCACAAATCAGCATCACAGGTAACACGAAAATCCACCATTTACTTGTGCCCTTCATTAACAATTCTGAATAATGTTATATATAATTTTGATAACATTCATGATCCTTGTTTTTATCTAAAAAACATTGTAATTTTAAACTGGTTGCTCCTGTTAACCCTCTATAACCTGCATATACAAATTGTCTTTGTAGTTCTTTGAAAGGTGATAGGCTTAGTTAAAAATTTTGACTAAGACAAAAATAAATGAGTAGAAAGTCCGCAAAATTAATCTAAATCAACCTCTAGAGGGTTATGGTACAAGTTAGGTGCCTGAGTTTGATTCAGTGATAAAGTTATTTTATTTCAGTAAAGATGTACCCTTGCTCTAATAAGTGTTGGATCACATAAAAGCAGCTGTCACTTTATTACTTACTAAACTAATTGTGTTTCCTGTTAGATGAACACTGAAATTACATTTAGCGAGTGAGAGAGAAAAATACTACTGTGTTCTGTTTTCACCCGGGTTTAGTTCCATCAGTGGATCAAAAATAAAGAAAGCCTTCAGTCATCTGTTCACATTTTAGATCCATAGTGCTGAGGTGACACACTGTGACGGTTCATTCCTGGCCTGCCATTTGCTAGTGAGATTATGCGAGGTTCAAAGTTGTCGGTGGGTTATCATTTGTCACAGCCAGAAGGGTTCCCATGGGCCAGAGCAGAGCTGACACTTCAGGTTTCATACCTTAGATTGGAGGGCTAAGATGGGAAACCTTACGGCCCGTGACTAAAGCCTTGATAGCCCCCTGACTGGATCCCCTCACTGGCTGATGGACTGACAGGTTGGCTGACTGGATGGAGGAGGCCTTAAGCTTCTGTAATTGATCTTGATGAGTAGAGGAAACCCCTCCCGTGGATTTCCTTATCCCTTATCGCTCAGTCCAGACCCATCTGACAGCTTGATTTCACAGACTCTGGAATTTAAGCTGTGGGGGATTTCAAATGCAAGGCATTGACAAATGGAGGGGGCATTTAAGGTGATCTCCACACAGATGGGGTATAATATCACACTTCACACACCAAACATAGTCTTTTGTTTGATGGATGAGAGCCGGACACTAGAGAGACAAATAGTTTTCTCCTCAAATCAACAGCGGATTTGACTCTTCAGTCCAGGTGTTCTTTTAGCAAAAAACTGACAAACCTCTCTCTCTCTCCGTCTCTCTCAGGTGGAGGTGTCATGTCCGCCCCGTCTCTCAGCGTGCTCTCTCTGCTCCTGGTGGCTTCCCTCTGCCTGAACCTCTGAATGTAGCGCCATCTTTGTCTTCACTTCCCGTGAAGAAGACTCTTAATGGTTGACGCCTATGAGGACTTCGGGACTCTTTCCACAATCTCTTTGGTTCCATCCCGTTAACCCCGGGACGTCATATTCCAACCCTCCCCCCTCCGGAATATGTTTGTGGAAATAGACACAGAAATGGAAAAAAAATTGGAAATGGACAAAGACATCCCTTATTTATCCACAAAAGGCCTCTTTGGAGGAGTGAAAAAAGGAGTTCTGTCAACTTTTTAAATATGCCTTATATAAATGACTGCACTTATCTTTCACAATAACTTGTTTTAAAATGGAACATCACTGAAAGTGTGAATGTTACACTTAAGATTTTCCGTTATGTCTATTAGCATCATGAAGCCAACCTTTCTAACATCAATAACATTGGTGTTTGTTCAGAACTGTGGGCTTCATTTGATCTGTGATATTTAAGGAAAATCTATCCTACAGTGCATCCTATAGTAAAAAGGTAAACAAGTAACTGTGAAGGACGAGTGTACGAGTTTATAAATATGTCTTTATGTCTTTCTTTACTTGCAGTTCAGTGGCATTTTTCTTTTCAAAAATGAAGCACACCCTTTGTTACAGAGATACAGTGAAAACAAATCTCATCCTTTCATACTTGCTTTTTGATAACAAACATCATAGAGGAAAGATCAATTTATGTCATGCTGAAATAATATATCCAACAATTGGTATTGTTTTGCTACCTAATATAATATGGATGTTATTTGACGAAAAACAGATTGGGATGACCTGCAATCAAAGCTTATTTACAAATCATAACACAGGCTCTATTGGTAGAAAACCACTTTCTTATTGCGTGCATGTCGACATTGTTACATGGAAGGAAAGAGATAGATATGGTTCAAAAGCGTTTGGGAGTTTAGGCACACGGATCCAGATGTGCAAAGCTGAATGTAAAGCAAACCAGAGCAGGAAGTAAACTGAACAACCTATCAGACATGTAGTTTCAAATGTTTCGAGCTTTAGCAAACGTCATGTGACAGTGGTTATTTTGAGTGCTCGCCACCTCTGGTTATAGTTGTACTACCTGTGCAGTGATCAAGGCTTTACCACAACATCTGGGTCATTGCTGAACTAAACCTAAACTAAAAAAAAAAACTACTTTTGTTTTGACTGTATCATTAGGACCTCCGTGGTAACAGCTGGTGCTTTGTAAAGAATGTTGGCATTTTTATGTGTAAACATTTGTCATTTCATCAATGGCTTTGTGTGAGAGTCACTATTAACAGTTATAGTGAACGGTAGCGACGCTCATGCCCTCCAATAAGCGTGCAATGTATGATTCATCCGTGGCTACTTTATATTTTCTAATAAGACAACTTGCCTAGCTCCTATAACAGTTATCTAATTTCATTTTTCATCATCTGGAACAACAGATGAGAAGCAAAGCCATCCATGTCAGTGGCAAGAGCCCATCAAAACGTAGTTTCCACTGCATTATTTTTGTCTTTTTATTAACATGTGATCAGAGATATATAAATATTATCAACTGTTGTCGTTTTTTTTGTTTATGATTATCATATTTGTATGTCATGATCCGCCTCTAGTTGGACAGTTTAAAACTTTATTTCCCTCGAATGGAAGAGAACAAATGCTGCGATTTTGAATCCCACCGAGTTATTTCCTGTGTGACTGACGCTGGCCGTGCTTCAACATTGTGACTATATCAACATCCACCACAAAGTGCTTTTCCCAGTTTTCCTTCATGCGACAAATCATAGAAAAAAGAGTTGCCAAATGCATGAATGCCTTGAACTTTTTGACGTTTTGGAAGAAGCAGCGGCTCTTCATTCTAACATGCATGACACCGGAGACGAAGCGGTGCGTTACATTGCAACAAATCGACATCATAGCAACCTCTCAGCTTCATATGAAACACATTCCATTCCTGAGTGACATCCCTTTACGTCAGAGACAGTGTAGCCTAGTATGTGCATTAGCTGCTGAACTACGTTAAGCCGGTCATTTTTCATATGAAGTCTTGGAAAGAGGATTTTTAGAGAGAATATTAAACTGACAAAAGGAATCTCATTTAGTCAAGGTCAGAAATGGTCCTGGAGTCCAGAGCGCACAAACCATGGTGGGGATTTGATGGCATCACTGGTGGCAGTGGCGGCATGTTTGGCTGTTTACTGGGAGTTCAGTGCTTCGCTGGACTTGTGAGGGATGAAACTGGAACCTCTCATTGGCTGGACAAAGGAACAATAAAAGTGTAGTTAACTATTAAAGTGCTGTGGTGGTTTTTTTTGTCTTGTTTTGCAGTAACTTTTCTGACATGAGTGCTCAACATTGTGAGTTTATTGTAAGCCTGAGTGTGAGCAGCTGTCTTAGTTCTGCTGTGAGCCAGGTTTACAGTCCATGGTTGAAGAAGTAGCACAACAACAATGTAGAAATACTCCATTACATTTACAAGATTAAAGTTTAAGTATAAAACTATTAGGAAAATGTGATTTAGTATCATAATTACAAGTACTACTTATACATAATGGCTCCTTACAAAGGAGGATATGGGCACAAACATTTTCTCTATCTAAAGTCTTAATTTATATTACAACTTGTCAACTCTTTTTAAAGAATGCATTAATATAAAGCTGTAACCAGTAATTTAATGTTGGAGCTGGTCTTGGTAGAGCTACTCTCTTAACCCTCAGCATACCAAAGTGTACAAGGAATACCTCACTACTGTCAGAAACAACCGTATATTAAAGGGGTAACTTATCTCTTCTCAAAACATTAATTTTGTTATAAATGTCCTATGAAGAATATAATAATATAATATTTTATTTTATGAAAGTTACAGTGAATTTCCATACTGTATAAAGCAAAAATATACATAGCTGCAATTGGGTACTTTTGATTGGGGTCTTTAATAAAAACAATGTAAGCACTATTTAAAGGTACAGAAAGAAATATAAGTACAAAGATAGAAAACAATGATATGAAGTCATTAGGAACAAAAGGAATGACAGGTGATGAAACATTTTAGTGATAGAGTAAAACACCTGTGAGATACCCAACATAGGTTTATAAGGTAATGTACTTACATTCTACCACAATTAAAAGGTCAGTGTCACTGTTCAGAGTAAAGATATTTCAAATATGAATTTGACTCTCAATCTGAAATTTTAAAGTTTGAACACACAGTATGTCACCATATATTTAATCTAATTTTTATTGATATAATTTACGAGAATATACAGATGATGAACTTAAACAGATGCATGATTAAAGATGCAACATATAGCAATAAATTCAACCAAAGTTTTTTAAATAACCCAAATAACAATATTAGTCATAGAAACACAATCTCACCACTATTTAGTTCTGGAGCTTTTATTCATATCACATGATCTTCAACAGCAGATGGAGTTGAGGTCAAAAGGTCATTCTTGACCTCTGAAACAGCAGTTGAGAAAAAATCTCACCACCGGATCCATTGAGTAGCCCGTCTTGAGCTTTCTATCATGTCACATGGTCTCTCTCATATTTCTTGCAGTGAATAATGTTTGTGGATTTGTGGAGGACGGATGACAAAAAATGTCATGAGAAAGTCCCAGTAAAAAGTTTCAGCTCCCAGTGAGTGAGCCTGAATGAATTATGAATTGAGTCAGAAATACTGATGTGATTCCTACATTGGAAGTCCGTCCATGAAAGCCAAAGTGATTCAGACTTCCCAGGAGAATATTTCCATTCCGGTGTGTCGACAGTTTCACTTTAAAACACACACCAAAAAGCAAATGTGTCAAAGATTGTAAGAAGTGTTATCAAATCCAGACAGATACTCCACTGGGGACGGACAACTGGTGGTCTCAGGTGTTTTTCACTTTGCTCTTAGATGTGCCGAAACTCCTGAGGTGGATTAAAATAAAAACATCTGCAAAAAGGAAGCTTTGTTGAACAAAAAAAACACCCCCACCTAATCACTTGTGCCCTTAGTCATTACTGCCCTGGGATTAAAGTATTGTATGACTGCAATTTAAGACTGGTTGTGTGTGAAAACTTCAGAGCACTGTTTCAGGTCTCACATAACAAAAAACGAGACTAGAATGTCATTTATGATTTATGAGTATCTTCCATTATCAACTTAAGCATTTGCAACAAGTGTTACATTTATGGGTAATTTTTTTCCTTTTCATTAAACGATATCTGTCACCAGGAGAAGGCTATTCTTTACCGGTACCAAACATGAGACACAGAGATAGCCTTTCAATCTGTCCTCCATTACAGATAAGGCCAACTCTGTCAATAGTTTTTTTTTCAGGCAGAAACAGCTGTTGGAGTTTTGTCTCCTATCAGATATCCAGCTGATGAAAAGTAGATTGATATCACTTCTCTTCGTGGATTAGGTTGGACAAAATCAATCAGATTTTTGGAGTCCTATTGAGTTCCAGGCCATCTCTCTGTTTCAATCAGGGGGTCTTAATGGTAATTCACAGAGAGAACAAACGACAGAGATAACTCTTTTTTTTCTTCAGTGGCTTATCGGTCCGAGCACATGGCCTGTGTGAAAGGTCTGATCCCAGGTAGCTGAGGAACAATTTACCCCAAAACACACTCGCAGTCATTGTAACCCAGGCTGCTGCTTGGTTGAGTCTGACTGCTTCTCCAGATCCCATCCTCCAGACTTTAAACTCTTCTGGAAATATAGCTATTTGTTTTAATTTTTTTAAATAAATTAGTTTTATATCAAATTATAAAGTAATACAAGAGCTACTATTTCACCTGCAGTGATTGACAGGAGGGGAAAAACACGCTCCTCTGACCTCCTTGTGCGTGTGTTTTAGCAGACAGGTGTGCAGTCCCGGGACAGTTTGTGCTATTGTCTTTGTAAATCTACACCTGTTCTCTGACAGCTCAGACAACACAAAACAGACTTTAAAGTGCTGCACAGCAGACTAGAACCAGACTGCTGCACTGGGAGACCTGAAACGTGACGCCCTCTCTGAGAGGCCTGCAATATGTCATGCTGTGTCAGGCAGCAGGAGAGAGACTGGCCTGGACTCATGCAGGAAGGCTTTATTGGTGAGGGTCTCCTGTGCAGATATTGTGTTTCAAGCCAGGGTTTAACCACTGAAGGACCAGCAACCCCTTGAGACAAGTTTCACTGACATGTCATCACTGCAGAACCTGTAACAGAGGTTAGACTCAATTAATTCAAAAGGGTTAAGATGTGGCACAATAAAAAAAAAAAAAGTTTAATTAACCCCTTTAAAAGTATATAAGAGAATGAGCGACCTCTGCTGGTGAGGTTTGAACACACAATTTAATCAAACCGCACAAAAATTAAATTAAACTGCACGAAAAACACCACCAGAGTATAAAGATGGTGTTACCCCTGACGTCAACGTTAAGTAAAACACATTACATTAGTTTAATATAGGAAAAACACTTTGACCCTGAACAGAGAGAGAGCAGGAGTGAGTCAGCGGGGTGAACTTCTCTCCTCAGAACAGATCTCACTCCTCAGAGCATGAGCAGCCCCCTCAGCTCCGGACAAACTTTTAACGCACACACTCTTTCATCTCTTCAGACTTGTAACATAACTTTTTTCCCCTCCAAACTCATTGTGCCGCACTTTAAAAAGTTGTCTGTGCAAACTATGCGCGTTGATGTCCTAATTTCTCGCGCGGAAGAAAAAAGGACCCCCCCAAATCTGTCAAGTTATTTATAAAAAAAAAAAAAAAAAAAAAAAAAAAAAAAACCCCAGGCGTGATGGAGTCGCTCACCGAGCCGGAGACCGGTCACCGTGGTGGAGGTGTTTGTCAGAGAGGCTGCGGGCTCCTGCTGCCCGGTGAGGAGGACCTCCGCAAAGGGGAGCACTGTTGCGTGGACGCGCTCCGAACGCTCACCGACGCGCTGGAGGAAAAGAGCGCAACTTTGGAGCACGAAACCCGGATGGCGAGGCTCAGGTGGAACAGGAGGGAGCAGCGCTTGTTGGCCCAGGTGTCCGCTCTGCAGAACGAGGCCCAGCTGTCGGCTCTCAAGTACCAACGAAGGCTGCACCAGTACATGGTGCACATCCACAGCATCGCAGAGCAGCTCAGTGCGCACTGCAAGGTGAGAGGGATTTGTTTTTTTACTGTGGGCATGTTGTGTAACAATCGACTGGTGATCATATACAGCAAAACATGGCTGATGAACTTTTAACCCACTTCTGGTGTTTGTTGGCTGATTTAGAGAGATGTGAGGACAGCTGATGGCATGCAGAGCCAGATGTCAGATAAAGCAACATGTGCAGAGGGAGAGCCACAGCAGCAGATGCATGCACCTGAGGTAGGAAGAGAAGCACTCTCACAGCACACTGACATTTATCATGGCCCCATTCATCATAAAAGTTTTGGAACACAAGCTTGGTTGTGCTCATCCAAAATGCCCAGAGGCAGAAGTCAGAAATCACTGTTGGTGAAACACTGACCGATGTTGTTGATGTTTTTTGGCCTCTTGTACTTCAGGATTTTGCCTCTTCCCACCTCTGTTTCACCTGCTGCCTCAGCTCAGGCTTTAACTCTGCTGCCAAACAATTCTGTGTGTAAATGTTGACTTTGGGATCACAGTGAATTATATGGAGTGGTAGCAAACTCTGAGTTAACACAGTTTAAGAAAGATAATCTCTCCTTGCACCCTTTTTTTCATTTGGCGTGGTTTGTTATCTTTTTTTCACACAGATAATGTGTGTTTATTGAATGTGTTTTATTAATACCAAGTTGGATATTATATATTTTAGCTTATGTGTAACTGTAGTCATTGTATATGTTTGCAAGTTATATGTGATAACTTCTGTGCCATGATTACAGCTTTGTCACAGACTTCTGTGGAGAAATCTGTCTTGTTTTGTCCGTCCTTTGTGACTTGAGAAATCCTTTTAAGTGGTCTTTGTTCTTTTCTTCTTTGGGTCTCAGCTGATCAAATGTCATTGTGTGTGTGTGTTGTCCTCACTTTTTGTGGGACGTTTGAGGTCAAAACACCTTATCACATTTCACCTAGAATCCCTGCATCCACACTGTCGTCAAGCCTTGCAAAGAACAAAACGGAAATCAAAACTTTCTGAGGAGAAAATTCGATGACACTGTGCTTTATATTAAATGCAAATTATGGATTGTAGTTAATACAAACACTATACGAGTGAGCATCTTCTAGAGGGGCTCTTTGCATATGCCTGCTGAAGCCACTCCAGAATGAAAAATGGAAATTACTAGAAAACAAAAAACTCTCTTTTGGTGTTAAGAGCTCGTATTAAATGTTAATCATCACTTGATTCTGTGCTTTTGCATAATGTGTTTTGTGCATGTAATGGATGCACCTAACTATATGGACGCTGTTTCTATCTGCTCCTCAATCTGTGTTATTGGAGGGAATCATTTATTAAACCTCCCCACGTGGGGCCCAAATCTAAATATAGCTGTTTTAGAAAAGCTCACAAGGTAACATAAAAGTTTGTTTAATTCACCCTCCAGCCACGGACTCTGTTGTGTTTGGACTGCTGCTGAGGTTGGACTGGTTTAATCAAGGTGACGGTCATATAAAGTATCTCTCTAATTGCCTACAGCATGCTGTGAGTGCAACAGACTCACTTTTGATTAATGTGGAAAACTGTTCACTCTCCTCTGCCAGTGCTGGGCAGAAACACAGCAAGCATCTATTTTCAGCTCTCTATTTTTTTTCTTCTCGTCTAAAAATGTTCACTCTAATGCCTCTTTAATAGTTTTCTCACTGGGTGTTTTCTTCGTTTGCTTTCCGAATGGATTTTCCAATACTGGGTTTGCAGCTCATCAAACAGAGTTTTACAGTTTAGCGGAATTCCACTTTGTTAAAAAATGGATGGGCTTTCTGTCTGTAATGGACAATAGAGTTGGATGACTAATAAACAATACATTAGCAGTTATGGATCGTCCCATTTAAGGCCCCTTTGTGTGGTTGGAAAGTCTAATTGACCCTTTAGTTGCTGTGACGTCGGTAACGCGCTCCCATTCTGGCGTGGCACACATGCAATGCTAAAGGGAAATGTAATCTATTAAGACAATGGTTTACTGATTTCCGGCAGGTAGACAAAAACAAGCTTCTCATTATTAGCCGGTGACTTTCACAACCATAGCTAGGAGATATCATCTCTTGCTAGCTAGCTAGGTAGCTGCTACTACTTTAGTTTTAACTTGTTTGTTGGTTGAAAACAAAAGTCTCCAACTGACTCGTTTGAATAAAAGAACCACATAAAAGGGATATTGATATCATTATATTGCAGAGTGGCTAATAAGCCCTTTATATTATGGTTCAGTTAGCATGATAAGGAAATAGACTAGCGTATAACTCTGTTTGGTTGCTTGCTAAATAAATGCATACAAGCACTAAAGATTTATATGCTCAATTGTGCCCATTTTCAAATAGGGTGTTTAATTTAAAACTACTTTTGAGATGTGAATTATTGATTTTAATTTGGCAAACGTTACACTAACTCTGCTAATGAGTTTGTCTGGGTTTGCTGAATAAAGAGCAGGACTGAGCTGCTAACATTGTCCTTCACTAAGATATAGTAACTGATATAGTAGCTTCGGGGTCCAGCTCCCGCAACGTTGGGAATAATATGTAATGCAACTCCACAAAACAATTTAGAAGCGTTAATGATATGCTCCTTGATATCTGAGGTACACTTGCTTACTACTGTATGAAGTAAGCTAGGCATGCTTACGTTTTCAAGCTTAAAAAAGCAGAGAGACACAGTTTTGTTCCATTCCTAACAATAAGTACATGTGTTTTGGTTTGGAAAGCTAAAATAAACACCACCACCCTCCAAACTCTATAAATGCAGAGTATTGGTCTTAGTACAGCACCATGTACGCCACTTCACTATGTGGGGAAATCCTTTTACAGCTTTACAGGCCTGCCTGTATACTGTTGCTAAGTTATGATTGGACAATCATTGTTTAGGGGAACCGTTTAGCAAATCGTCCCTTGATGTTTTGATCGGCTTAATTAATTGAGTTACACCTTGCCTGATGGTTTCATGTATTTTGATTCAGAATATTGCCCCTTGTGGTTTGTGGACAATGACATTATTGTTAATAAAATGAACAAAGACGCCTTTGAGTCTTTTGTTGAAGTGGCTCCAATAACTAAGCAGTTCCACAGATGCCAGTTGTTCTTGTTTGTCAATGAACCTGATGGCTGCTGTAGAAAACAGCTTGTTCAGTTCTGTGTGAAAGGAGAGAAACACGGAGAAGACTGTGACTGAGTGCGAATCACAGCATGTTTTCCCATGTAGCTCAGAGATGTACTGATCTAGATCCAGCTGATCTGTTCACTGGGCCGGCAGTGAATGCAGTCGTCGGCTGTGTGTGACTCAGCCTGTTCTGCTATGTTGAAAAGGGATAATGGAAGCACGACGCATCATTGAAACGGTGACAGGATTAGTCACCTTTGCAAAGACATAAAGTTGTCTCCTGTATGTTTGGTTAAAACCAGATGGATACACAAATGAAACCACAGTTGACGTAAAACAGTCCCACTCCTCCTCTCGTATGCAGCAAACAACCCCCAAAACCCACAACTTGAAGTCAGTTTGGAAACTAAGGAAACATTTTCCCCATAATACACAACGGATAGTTATTTTCATCATCCATTACCAAAGCTGTAGAAAGCCTCTACTGCACAGGAGATTAAAAATCAATTTCGCTGACCAAGACTGAGCCTGCGTCACTTGAGCGAGGGGCAGAAACACAGAGGCTTTTTAACCTGTGTGACAGTGAGCACAGTAGCTTCAGGTAATTCTTCTTTTTGTTCAGATCAAGGGAAAAAGAAAGGGGAAGCAAATAGCACACAACTCAAGTATCGGTCTCATCAAAATCCAATCTTGCGTGACAGTCGGGGACCATAGCAGGGCAGTTTGTTTGCTTCCATAACAAAAGATGGCAGGAAAAGATTGCTTCACGACAAGAGAAAAGATGGATTTATGACCTCTGGTTTCATGTCAGTTGATTTGATTTTTTTGAGCCCTGAAATAAAATGCTAAACAAGTGAATATATATATATATATATATATATATATATATATATATATATATTTATATTTTTTTTTTTTTTCCATTGAAGTTGGATGCTTGTGTGGTTGCTGGTTTCGGGGGGAAACAAAATCAAGTTTAACTACTTGAGAAATATGGAAAAAACATTTTTATATGTTGCTGCAAACAAAGGCAGATGTCTAACAGTCAAATCAGTTGGGCGCTCAGTTGTACACATCTTTTTACTGCTTGTCTAGACGGCTTTATAGTCTCCTTGTGTTCCAATTCCCCGAAGCACTTTGCGGAAAATGGAAGAGAACGCTTGTATTTCAGATAAAATAGCATAAAGTCATTGGTTTACTGCTTGCTGTCTGTTTTTCCTCACAGCTGATGGATCAAGAAAATGGGATTGGTGGATATGGAAAATTTTGTCAATCCAAATGTCCCTTTCAACTTCTGCTTGAATATGTGGTTGTCATGTCTTGTGTGCTTTTACCCTCTGGAGGTGTTTTCTCTACCTGTTCTGCTCTGTTTGGGACGTCATTTGCCCAGAATTGACATGGCAGCTGTTTATCCTTCGCCTGAGAGAGAGGGACCGCCCTGATCACCATTTCCTATTTCCTCTCCAATTCCACACACACTCAGCTGCTAAAACAAACTTCAGCTTGCATTAATTTAGATTTATATCAGTTAAGATAAATTAGATAAGCACTTCATTACTCAATGCCTCTTTAGCAGCAGTTAGACTTCTTGTTTTAATGTCTAACTCTTTCTTATCTCCATGCATTTTTATAGGGATTAATTTAGTTTAAGTTTCATAGGTGTCGTTTTGGCAAACGCAATGTTTTTCCTAAATTCTTGGCATGTGCCTGTGTTCGCTAATGAGGCAGATATTGAGATTAGGATATTCCAAATTCCAAGGTTGTGGATTTGGACCAACCAAGAGCCGTGGCTGTGGAGTAAATCATGCACCTTTTGTGGGTTTTGTACTTCGCCGTGAACGTCAGTTTGTGTGCGTTTGCATGTATTTACTTAAATAGTCCAGGTCTGTTGTTTTAGGCAGGAGGTGTGAAAAAGAAAACTGTTCCACTAAAGACCACCGTGCTCGTAAAAGTGGAGCACTCTGGGTAAATTTGTGTCTACCTGCTGAAAGGCTCCTTTTGATTGTCAGCGGGATGTTGGTCAGTTTGGTATGCGGGAGTTTTGGAGAGTAAATCATCGAGACATGAGCTCAGATGAACTGTTTTTATTTTCACACTGTGATGTCAATTTATGTCTCTTAATTTGCTGCCTTTTTGAAAACATTAGCAGAGTGAAATATACTACCAAATTACACAGAAGCCCCTTTGTGTTGCTGGTTTATTAGTAACACCAAGCTAATGTTAATGCACTCTGACACAGCAGCCAGCAGTACATACTTTCTTACCTCATTTATGTAAATGGAGAGGACACACTTTATTTGTGCGCTTGTGTGTACACTCTCTGTTACAATGTTGTCCCAGTATCGACTTTTCTATCCAAGTATCAGCAGACAGTTTCCATGCTGTTTTCTCAGGAACAAGGCTTGAGCAGATGTTCATGTACTGCAACTCGGTCTGATATTGTGGCTCCGGTCTCAGGTGTACTGCAGGAAGCACTCGGTGACGGGAGTGATTCATCATTTCGGTTATCCAGGAGGAGAACACTTGGCTTTATTCACACCTTAATGACTGTAGCCGGCAGCCCTCTGCTGTGTTTCTATAGCGAGAGCCTCGAGTTCAGGATTCATCAGCTGACATCTGGAAAAAAAAGGCTTGTGCTAAAGAGGCCGTTAACCGGGAGTTTGAATAGAAACTGATGAACTTTCCAGGTCATTTCCTAGAGTGTTTTTTTTAAGGAATCCCACTGTGTTCATGTAGCTGCTTACTTATACTCAGGCAAATGCACCAACATAGCTTCATACATGCACGTACTAAGAGAAACTTGTAATGCACTGTTCTAATACACACATACAGATGGCACATATGATGTATACCTCTTATAAATTATGTCATGGAAAGCTCCAGTTTACACAAGAGCTCTTGTGCAACCAAATGCCCCCCGTCGGTCTCTGTGTGTGTGATGAGAAAATGGCTTGTTGTGAAGTTGATTCACCAGCTGTGGTATCTGTGGTCCAGTGTAAATTCAGTCGCCCCCTCTGTTCCCATCTTTACCAGCACTGGGGGGTTTGGTTAGTCAGTGACCTGATGCCTTTTGAACGCTCACGGACCTACTGATTTTCTGCTAGTCTTGATAAACATGTGGCTAAACCTACAGCTGTTACAGGGAGATTACAGAAAAAGCCTTGAGTCACGTGTACATACACACACACACACACACACACACAGCAGTGGCCACTCTATCATCGGGGTTCACTGCACAGCTTGTAATGAGTGTGTAAGTGAGGTAAAGTTGTAGACCTTCTGCAGGGAGAGCTAGAGGAACCAGTGATCTCATACCAAGTTCAACCCAACATGGCCAGTGCCTTCATGGGAGGGTTAATCATCAAGTGTGCAAACAATTAGTTTGATGGTTAATCAAGAAAAACCTCAAATATACTTCTTCAAGAATCATAATAAACATATTAGAAAAAGGACCAGGTCTCTTTAAAGCTCCTATATGTAGATATATACTATAATTATTATATGAAGTGTCTTTTTTCATAATCCATGGGAAAATTGTTGCAATGTAATGTGTTGGTTAACCCCATTATTATTTCTACCAAGTTGTTTGTTTTCAGTTTGGTTTCTTTTTTTGTTTGGCAGCAGTGTTATGGGAAAACTGCTGGCTTTATTTAGGGCTAGGCAGTATATTGATATTATATCAATATTATGATATGAGACAAGATTGGGTTTTTGATTTTGCATATCCTAATATGGCATAAGTGTTGTCTTTTTCTGGTTTAAAAAAAGCTGCATTACAATAAAGTGATTTAATTTTCTGAACTTCCCAGACTGTTTCAGCTCTTCTAATATTTTCCGTTAACCACTTAGTCATTACATCAACTTTACTGATTTTAAGGGAAAAAAAATATATAGTGATATTTCATTTTTTACATTTTGCCCAGCCCTTGCTGGATTTTCATGAAACTTGGTGGAAAGGTCGGCACATTCTTGCTCCTTCCTCGTCAAATACCAACTTTGGTCAAACATGGTACCTCTCTAGCTTTTTCATAAAAGTGTGTTTTCAAAATAATCCTCAATCTTCACGGGACGTTTTTTGTGCTACCACCAATACAGGAGTCACCAGTCTGAAATATTCAAATAGTACACATAAGGGTTTTACAATGAACTCAGTGGTGCTCTTGAATATAAAAAAACATATATTATTACTATAATATGACTTTCAGAAGTCATTTTCACTATTACATAAAACAAGTTGGAGTAGCAGCCAGAGCTGTCCGCATGTTTACTGTAGTTAAGCCTGAACCCATAAAAATCTTGGTCCTCACACTGTTCAATCCATTACACATAATCTGGAGAGTTTAAAATGCCCCAGTGGATCATGTAGGGCTACACTCCATGGCCTTTTGTCAGAGAGGACCGTGACATTACCTTTGGCCTTTCACTGCAAGCACAGTATCATCAAAGCCCCATGCCTGCAGACTGTATTTACTGCACATTCATCTGCAAACTGAATTAAGGCTGCCTCTGCTTTTGTCGACAGGAGGATTAGGACTTAATTACATCTAGGTAGAGGCTGCCATATAGTCGGAGAAACAACTGTACAGTGGGAGACTGGTGCGGTACATTAGGGAGGTGTTGAGGAGAGGGATAAGCCTTGTGTAATATGCCAGGTGCGTCCAGGGTATTAGCAAACACTGGCACGGCACTGTGCGCCTGCCAAGACAAGGGATCAAACCAAGCCTACCCCTTTTGAATCCTCGCTCCAATTTCCTCGAGAAGGACAACACTCGCCTGTGTCAGGCATTGTTTGGTGGAAGAAAACAATACAACATTTTGTTTTACATCAGCAAACAGCAGGGAAAAATACAGGGAAACACACATATAGGCAGATTTTGACAGAAATAGCTTTGGTGTATCAGTGAGTTTTGCCTGTTGGTATCTAGCCATGAAGACTGTTTTATTTGTCTACATTTGAAGATATCCATCTTTGAGGTTTCTGCCTTAATCCCAGCACAAGGGAGGACTTTTGTTTTGGGTTCACATGGCACTGAAAAAAGACGTTAGAAAAGAATTAGTCGTCTTTCTTCTGGCAAATTCACAGACGTCACTGTGAACAACTTTCACTGGGAAAGATTTCATAAAAAAAGTTTACAGCAAGGCAATACCTGGACAAATTAAACCAAAACTATTTATAACTAATAAAATTAAAAAAATGTTTTTTTAATTTGAACTACTTTTTAGAGTTTTAAATTTTTTTCAGAGTCAGTTATGAACATGACTTAAAGTCTATAAGCTTTGCTAGAAGCTCTGTGAGGCTGCAATTAGTCACAGTGGTACTTTGAGCTAAATGATAGCATTAGCATACAGTCATGCTCACCGTGAGATAATGTGGATGTTTAGCTGGTGTAATGTTTACATCACATGTTTGCTAATTACCAGTTAGCTCTAAACACAAAGCACAGCTGAGTCTGATGGTTTGTCATCGGGTTTAGCAGGTATTCTGTCCAACCAAAGTATTAAAACTTTGACCTGATGGTGCTCATTTTCAAATGTGAACCTCACGATGGGGAGAGATGAAAAGTCTGGAAAGTTGTTGTGATTCATCCCCTGGGCCCCATGAATTTTGAGATAAAAGTGAAATTCCTTCCTATAAAGATAGTTATTGCACATTTTACCAACTGTCTACAAAGATTTCTTTAGTTAGACCCCTTGTCAGTCAAAATAACAACTGCCCCTCTTCAATTTCTACCTCATAAAACATAGTCTTCCTTTTTCCAAAACACTCCCTCGTGAATATCAATTTTATTCTGTTATTTTTGGGTCTGTTATTTCTGTCTCAAAGACTCATCCCATTATTCCATGATAATATTATTTGAACAACAGCAACATTAAATCTCAAGTCTTCCTCATCACAGTGAATGAGCGGGCTCCTTCCTGTTATAGCCAGAGGGTGGTGTTTGCCTGTTGTAGCGTGACCTCTTAGGATCTAGTTAGTGGCTCAGAGTGTTATTTTTACAGCCTGATAGAGCTGTTTAATTCTATTCCAATCATGGCCGTCATGTTATTGCCTGCATTGAGACGGGAAGCTCTGACGGATGTGTTTTTAATCAGCTATATGGGCTTGCAAAGTAATTGAGTATGATTATTCATGGGATCACTGTTTTTATACAGATGGAGTTTAGCTTTAATCATAATAGTTTAGATATCTTAAAAGATTTTTTTTCAAATAAACATATTAAATATCCATTTTTTTCCAGTCAAGCACTTACATGAAATGTAAGGCATTATGTAGTCATTTTATCACCATTGAATGTAATAGCTGCAGTATTTAAAGTCTCAGAAATAATCATGTGGGCTTATTAATAGCACTATTCATTTACAGGCACTTAAGTAAAGTCTTCTAATAGTAAGTGTCAATTAGAGTCTCAAGTCTAAATGGATATTTCACAATTCAAACACAGTTCTTAGGACCCTGAATGCTGACAATTGGAAAAAAAATGGCACTGGAACATTCTTCTTTCAAAGCTGCGTTACATATTTTTATACATAAGTGAGACTGAGACCTTTCACTGCATGAGCCCTTATGATAAGTTCTCCTAGAAATCATGACACGTTTTAACACCCACAATTCAATGGCAACTGAGAAAACTCCAGGTTTTTAATGAGGACTGTGTGACGCTATTGAAAGCTCCAGAGCAAGTTGACCTTTTAGTTGAAATACTTTTCAAATTAGATGCCATATTTCTCACTCATTTGTTTTATCACTTTGGGAGTTTATCAGGTTGAAGCTTGAGGCTTGAATATTTTGGCTTTCAAGTCAAATCAAGTCAAGTCTCACAGCAGTCGAGGCATTTTTGTCTCCAGTTCATGGCTCTGCTCCCAAGTGGATATTATACCACTTAGTAGAAGCTCATTGTCAGGCTTCCTGCAACATGCTACTCCTTTTCAAACATGTTTCAAAGTTTCATCCAAGTTCTAATAACTGTTAATGGTATCCTGTTTAGTTTTCTTGTAAATTTCAGTAATTAAAACAGATTGGGAGTGTTCCTGCAGCCTAAAAATAGTGTTAAAAGCATTTCCTTTCTCGTAAAACATGTTTTACTAGTACTTGCTTTTGCATTGCTACATTTCTTGGCATGTATCTGCCACCAGTTGTGGAAAAGAACAAAACCTAAATAAAAAGAAAACGGTGATCCTCTCCTTAAAACATAGCTCCTTAGCGCTACCGGTGGCCAAACTCCACAGGGTTCACCTCTCCAGTGAGAGAAAAGACTTAACATTACAAAAAAAAGTTTTTTAAATTTGTCAATTGTGATGACTGGTTTCCAATAAGCAAATCCTTTAAGAGAGGCTAATGTTAGTGTTGTCCCCTCAAAGGGAGTTTCACTGCAGGAATCACATGTTTCTTCATCAGTAAGGGAGTTTGTGAGGGTGTGGCAGCCTGGATATGCATGTTTAGATTTGAATTTGTAGTATATTTTTACAGGGCAGGGCACATACGTCAGTTTGTCTCTGCTTCATTCCCTGCTAATTGATCTCCAGCATGTAGAGCAGGAGGCGGATAGCAATCTGCCCGTGTGTTTATGTGCGTGTGCGGTGTTGTGTAACTACCGCCAACAGTGAGCCAGATCTATTGGACCGCAGTACAGCTGGCGGTGCTGAGTCAGCCTGTTGAGGTCACGCCACTGGTGTCGGTACCAGACCTCCATCTGGTTCTGCCAACAGAGAGTTGACGCCAATCTCTCACCAGATCTGATTCCATCTCAGCGCTCCAGATCGGGTCTGGCTTCACTGCAGCCTCCCCACATTGAGAACACATTGTTTCTGCCCATCATGTGTTTCTCATTAAGTGCTGTTTGTTTGGCAGATAAGAAAGAAACTGAGTAAAGCAAGTGTAAGGGTTGGATATTTCTCCTGTGCACTGACTTGAGATGAGTGTACCACCCAAAGTTTAACCTGAGTGGTAGTACGTAGTACATAAGTGCATGTGGGAGGTGTATCAGCGGTGTCTCACCAGCAGATGGCAGAAAGCACACATATGTGCAGTCTCGTATCTATTTGCAGCCTGCTACAGATGTTGGCGAGGCTGTTGATTTGTAGTTACTAAACTAATTAGGATAGATGGGAATAGATTGCTTCAGGAGAACTTGTTTGGATGGTTTTTCTACACATCTGACAGCTGTGTGCATTTGATGATTCTTTACACTTTTGGTTCAAGTGTGATCCTCAGTGACGACATATTATTTGGAGTTGAATATTAGAAAAGGTTTGAATACTAAAAGTGGGTAAAATCCAGCTAAAACAATTAATTATAATAAAGACATTTAAAAGTCAGAATTTAAAACTATACTATTTTCGGGACGAAGTAGAATCATATATTTTGGAAAAAACAATGTCAACTTCTGATATGGACCATGTGATACAGTCAAAAGCTCCAGAACATCCTTGAGTTGAGACAGTTTTGTCAAATGCTGTTTCCAAAGGCAAGTCATGTCAAGCTAAGTAGTAAAAATATTTCTATTTTATTGGGTTGGGGAGGTTATTTGGTGCATAATAAACATTTATTTTGCATAATTTTGCTCATTTTCCTTTTTAACTTTTGCATCATGGAAGACGTCTCGATGTATGAAGACAAAAAGTGGTCTAACTATTCTGCTCTTTCAAAATGTTTTTTGTGAGAATTGGTAAACTTTGGATTGAAAACAGTACACATTCATAAATAACCATGCCTCTGCTTGCACATGTTTTTGAAATGTACTCCTCTGAGTACTGAATTGTATGTCTTTGCTCCTGGTTCCCTCTGTATAGGAAACCTCTTCAAGACAACAGCACAGAAGAGCACCATCTCTCCAATACTTGAAAGGATTCGGTGCTGATGTGCTGCTCTGCTCTCCCTCATCTCTCGTCTTCTCTCCCAGTGTGACTCATCTAAGCTATGCACTTTGCTTCTTTTCTGTGCATTTGTATGAAGTGGATCATATAGCACTCACATTACTGCATGCCAAGCCTTTCATGTTATATATTTCACAAAAAAACAGGGTGCATATGCGGTGTTGCATTGCTTTGATCAGCTAAATAACAACGCAATTGATTATTGATAGGAAACACTTTGGAGTTGTTGATTTCTTGTTGTTTAACAGCTTCCACCGGGCGGATTGACCCGCTGGGAGAGCCAAGACAAACTCGCCTGCTGTTCTCCCCATTAACCTGCACCAGTTGTTGATTAACTTTCAATAGACTCACTTTCTGGTTTCCTCCGCTTAGCCTCCTAATAAATGCCATGGACGATTTGGCTGCGATTGTCTTCCCTCATCACTGCAAATGACCGCTGAGTGCTGCTGCACTGTGAAATCAATAGCCTTGGACTATCAGAGCCTCCAACACTGGCAGATTACTAATGAGAGTGATTTTTGAGGTGTTTAGTTGTTAAAGTGTGTCTGTGTTTTGTCTGGAGACAAAGATAATGATTGTGTGGAAGAAAGAGCTTGACTCCAAAAGAAAAAGGAAATGAGATATAATGATACAGTGCATTTTCTTCTGCATGCTTTCTTTTTGTTTACATGCATGATTGTTTCCCCCATGCTAATGATTTGGCTTCTCTTTGGCAGTCTTGTTCCATACAAATGACAGAAATGTCCTCCTCCCTACAGAGCATGGGCAAAAAAATCGATATCAGCGAGCAGTCTGTGGCTAATCAAAGTGAGTAGTTGGCCCCCTGTCGCAGAAGGCAGCTTTGCTCCTTATTGTTTTTAGGGCTGTGTAATTGGCTTGAGCTGATACAGGCTGGAAAGATTCGGAGAGACAATGTTTTTTTTTTTTGTCCATATTTCTGTGTTGTTTTCTGGTACAAAAAATTAACCAGGCCGGTAGCGGCTGAGGATGTCAGTGGAGAGAATAAG